>NC_048600.1:93048613-93198613 GCF_003668045.3 Cricetulus griseus
AGTACCAAAGGCATGGCCAGAATTAGTTGAACGACTGAGTGAGTGAGTGATTAGGTCAAGTGCCAGGGCCAGCCCAGAGCACAGCCTGCTTGGTTTGGTCCTGAAAATGTGGGGTCACCTGGCAGTTTCCTCTGCTTTTCCAGATATCTGTGAAGCTTACAGGGATTGGAGGTGTTGGGGTCCACAGCTTGATGTCTGGGATTGGAGAGATCACAAGTGGACTTTGAACTTTGCAACCTGCTGACTGTGTCTTCCAATCCTTTAGCCTCGTCCGTCTGTGGAGTGTGGAGTGGCTACTGTGCAAGTGAGTGAAAGGGTGGGAGCAGAGCGCTTGGCACAGGACAGGAGTGGCATGTCCTCAGCTCCTTGTTCTGGGAGTGTCTGTGTACACTGTGGCCTTGGGCACCTTTGGAAGAGGCAGAACCACAGGATGGACTCAGGCCTTTGGGGATAGGCCACGGTGGCATGGTTTCAACAGGTGCACTGTGCCAGCCACATGACCAGGTTGGCGATGGCGGTGGTGCCACCACTCAGCATGGCAGGTGCAGGGTAGATTGTTCGGTGGGATCACATAAAGGAGACAGAGCTCTTGTGAGTTCTGGCTTCACTTTCTACCAAGTTGACAGTTTGTCTTCGGTGTTCTCACCAGCGAAAATGGGCCTAATAATAGAACCTACTCCAAAGGCGTGTAGAGTGTATCTGGATTGATTCCGGTGATGCTCTGAGGAGCGGCAGGCTCAGAGTAACTGCTCCCGTTACCGGTTATTGTGTCATTATTATCATTATTATGACTCTGGGGACCTCGCTCTGGGGAGCTCAGTGTGGGGAGGTAGTAAGTGAGTTATCACATACCCAGAGGGTTGAAGTCTGCCCTAGGAGGGTGGGTGGGTACCTCAGGGTGATGGCACAGCCCCTCTGTTTTCTGTTGCTGCTGGAACTGTTCCCCTCCCCACACCTAACTGCCAGGAGTCAACTCAGAAAACTTGAGTATAGTCACTCAAAGACTGCCCTCAGAGGAGGCCAGCCCTGCACTCCCTGCCCCACAGAGTATAGCTGCTCTTCCTGTTCCCTTGGTGTGTGTGGGGAGGGGGGCGCGGGCGCTCCTTAGGATGTACAGGGGAGCTTTGAGCTTTGAACATGCGGAGTTCAGGGGTTCCCTGCTGACTGCCAGGCTGAGCAGATCTGAGTTGGATTTGTAGCATAAGGCTATGCCTTCAGAAGGCCTGGATCTCAATGCGTGCCTCTCTCCTGGCCTGGGGCGGGGTCTAAGGCTTATGCCCCAGTGTGTTAGCAGGTGCCCAGCAGCTTAGTGTTTTCTGTTCCCTGGGACCTTCTTGCTCTGGCCCTGCCTGCTGTGCCCCAGCCTCCAGTCTACATGCCCGATTTGGGAGAGGAGATCTGAATTATGAATCAAGGCCTGAATCATGTATGAGGCCTCTCACCCCATGTGGTGCGACAGTACTTGCTGGAAAAAAAAGTTTGCATCTGCACAGAGACCTTGGTTGAACAGACCTGAACTTTTCCCAGTCCCTAAGGAACTTCCCCAGCTGACTGCAGGGCCTCCTGCTATGGAGAAAGGATGGTAACAGTGAAGAGGCAGCCCTGGGTCCTGGCCCTGGTCCCCTGCAGACATGTTGGGGAGTCCCAAATCACCAGCTTCTTTGATTAGGAAGTTGCTTGGTCACAGAGACAGCCCAGAAGCTGTCCTCCTGAGGTGTGTGTCAGATACCGTCTCAGGGAAGCTGCCCTAGTAGTTGCTGGCAATGAGGGATGGGAAGTGAATTGCATGTCCTCACTAAGGACCAGCAATCCCCTTCACCCAGATTCTGTCTCTGCTAGCATAATGGCCAACTTAGTGTTGTGTGCAAAGGAGACTAGCTAGAAGGAACAGTGCTCAGGACATAGGAAGCCTGGTCATTTGGAAGTGAGAGGACAACCCATGAGCAGGGGCTGGAAGGAGCCTAGTGGAAGGCTCTGAAGGGCCTTGTGTGTCTCAGACTTACTGATCTGAGATGGCTGTGTGTGTGTGTGTGTGTGTGTGTGTGTGTGTGTGTGTGTGTGTGTTTATGTGGATCTGTACACACATTGGCACCTGCATGCTGAAGCAGAGGTCTTTCCTCTGCTGCTACACACACACACACACACACACACAGCCATCTCAGATCAGTGTACAATTAGGACTTATGTAAACAGTGGAAGATAGCTGGGCGTTGGTGGTGCACGCCTTTAATCCCAGCACTCCAGAGGCAGAGGCAGGTGGATCTCTGTGAGTTCGAGGCCAGCCTGGTCTACAGAGCGAGTGCCAGGATAGGCTCCAAAGCTACACAGAGAAACCCTGTCTCAAAAACAAGCAAACAAACAAAAAAAAAAGGTGAAGCTAATTAAAAACGATTGAAGGGCATCCACACAGGCTTTCAGGCAGAAAGCCGCCACATCTCTTCACTCTTTTTCTAAAATGATTTTTTTATTGTTTGTGAATTTCGTGTGATGTATTTTGATCATATTTACCTCCTCTTCCCCCAACTCCTCCCAGACCCACCCAACTATGTGCTCTCTTTTTAAAATTTTATTATTACTTTTTTTTTTTTTTAAACCCATGGAATCCAATGTGTGGGGCCATCTCCTGGAGTGTCATCCACTTACGGGGGCCACACCCTTAAAGGAAGCTCCGGGGCCACAGTCTCCCAGCTGCTGTCAGTTGCTGATGGCTCCTCAGCTGAGGGTGGGGCTTGTCTCCCCCTGCATGTTGGGACTCTGTGTGACTTGAGCTCGCTCAGGTCTTGTTCCTGCCGTCACAGCCACTGGGAGTCTCATGTGCAGCTGCCCTGTCGGGCGCAGAAAAAGCTGTTTCCTTCTAGTCGCCCACTGCTACCCCCACTTCCAAAATGAGCCCTGCGTGCGCCTTGGGAGGAAGGGGTGTGACACAGCTGTCCCATTTGGGGCTCAGCACTCTCCACTCTTTTATTCTTTACACCTGCACCAGTCCTGGATCTCTGCATTAATTGTCATTTCCTACAAAAGAAACTTCTCAGATGAGGCCTGAGAGATGCGCTGATCCATGGGTGTACCAGCAAGTCATTAGGAGTGGGTTTGATACCTTCCTTAAGCCTGAAACTCATTGATTATCGAGGCTGGCTGGCCTGTCTCCTCCCCAGCCCTGGAGATACAGGCGCACACTGTCACACCTGGCTGAGAGAAGGCTTTTAGTTGTGGTCAGGATGGGGATGGAGCCTAGGCCCTCGCGCACGCTAAACATGTGCCCAGCTATGGCTCCAGCCTACTCTTGAGTTATGGCTCCAGCCTCGTAAGAACGCTTTCTTCTGTGAAACCTTGACATTCTCAAAGACATAGCCTTCTGAAGACTGTGGCAAGGGGCTCGACCTCTCTGGGCACAGCTTGCTTCATGAATGAAACTGGGCCCAAAGTCTCCCATTGCTTCATGGGAATGACAGATTTGAAGTGGCTGGGCCAGCTTAGTCTCTGCTCGCCTCATTGGTTTGAGATGTCATCATGGTGCCCCCAGCAGGGCCTGAGTTGTGAGCCCATCGTAGGACAGAGAGGTTCTTGGAAATGGGCCCTATGGCGGTGTAAATGAGAGTAGCCCCCACAGGCTCATATGTTTGGATGCTTGGTCCCCAGTTGGCAGTACTGTTTGGAAAAGATTAGGAGGTGTGGCTTTCATTGAAGGAAGTGTGTCACTGGAGGTAGGTAGGCTTTGAGGTTTCAAAAGCCCACACTATTTCCAGTTAACTTCCTTGCCTCATGCTTGTGGATCAAGATTCAAGCTCTTGGCTATTGCTCCAGTGCCTTGCCAGATTCCCTCCATGGTGGTTATAGACTCACCCTCTGAAACTGTAAGCCCCAAATAAACTCTTCTGTAAGTTGCCTTGGTCATCATTCCTCATCACAGCAATACAAAAAGTAACTAAGACAGGCCCCCCTTGGTCCATGGGCTGATGGGGGCAGGTCCTCTACCTGGCCTACAGGCAGTGAGGTTCCACATAGAATCCCTGTGGGGTTTTATGTGAACAGGACATCTTCTTCCCCACAACAGCCTGGCATTTCCCAGAGCTGCATGTTAGCTGTGTCCACCCTTCAGGGCCAGCACAGCCACCTCCACAGACTGCCCCCGTGTGATGTCCCCAGCTCTCTGGGCTCTGCTTCCTCTGAGCTCCTGCCGTCAGGATTCAGGAACCTTCTCTTCCTAGGGATTGCATTATGGTGGCTTCTGTCTTCTCTACTCCTGAAATACTGTGTGTCTTCCCTTTTTAAAGAATTAACCGGCTTTACTGCCACCACCACCCTGCTTGAGTTTTAAGATGATCCAATTCCGTTTTTAAATTCAGCCAATTGAAAAACTTTGGTGACGAAGCAAGAGGATTGGCCACCCGGCATGTGGCAGCATGGCCTGGGACAGTGTTGCTTTTCCAGGGCCTGCTTATTTCTTTCTAAATCCCAGCATATAATGAGGTAGAATCTGTCGTTCTGAGGGTGAGTCATTTGTCTTTGCTCACACAGCTGGTGAACGGAAGAGGGGGGATTCCAGCCCAGCTCTGTCTGCCACGGAGACCAGGAGTGACATACGGCCCAGACATGTGGGAGTATCATCAGTCACCTCCATGCTTTTATGCTTTTCCCGAGGCTATTTTTATTATACTCATAATGTACAGCAGGATATCTGTGCTTTCCCTGGGAACTTCCTGGGAACTTCCTGGGAGCTTGTCATTCTCCCATGGGGCTGAAGACATGTTTGCTGAAGGCAGGGACAGAGGAGGGCAGTCCACTTCAGGGGCCACCCACACTTCTGTCATTTTGATTACTATTCAGACACTAAACAAAGCCCTCGTGGGTGGCCAGAAGGACTTTAACTGTAGCAGCTCAGACGGATTGAAGGGGCTGCTGGTGGCACCTGGACATTCCAGGGTCTTGAAAAAGCTCCAGCTTGTAGCTTAGATGAGGCTACACTGGCCAGAACAGGGTGGCCATGGTACCAGGTCTCCTTTTTTGATACCTGACCCTAGCCAGAGATGTCCCAATATCCCACGGTCCCTCTTTACCACACACTGAGCACCTTAACTCATGAAATTTTTATCTAGCACGTCCTTTGGGGAGGGCTGCATACACAAATGTGCAGGCCCCAGACCCTGTGTGCAAAGGCGAGGAGGCCAGGTGGGTGTCCTACTCTGATACTCTTCCTCATGCCTTTGAGACAGGGTCTCTCACTGAACCTAGAGCCAGGCTGGTTGCCAGCTCCATCCCCAACAGCACTAACGGCGCACATGCAAGCCATGCCCAGCTTTTACGGCATAGCTGTTAGGATCCAGGCTCAGGTCCTCATGTATGTGCAGCAGGTGCCCAGCCCAAAGACAGTTCTTCATCAGGACCTTCAGCTTTGGGAACCCAAACCCCATACATGGTTCTAATGCTGAGAAAAGGGCTGGCTGGCCTGTATGTGTGTATGCGTGCATGCATGCATGCATGCATGATGTCTTGAGGAGGCAAGAGCCAAACATACGGCAGCTCAAGGGCAGCTCTTTTCAGTGGCTCAGAGGCGTCATCCAGGACGAAGCCTTCTTCCATTGATTCCCCCTCCCCATGTAGCCCTTGAGCTTCTCTGTAAGACTGGCTCACCCCTTCACCATCAGAACCAAACACTGGCCAGAGATAGGAGCCCACCTGACAGGTTTGGCCCAATCAGAACTCCTGGCCCTGGCTGAGGTACCCTGAACTCCTGGTCAAACAGGAGATGGGCTCCTGGGCCCCACCAAGGCTGCCCTGCCCGGGAGGAGCTGAAGGTGGCCAGCAGGCTCTTCAGTTCTTGCCATGATTGGGGGCTTTGGTTGAGCAGTTACTCTGCAGGTCCCAGTGAAGCTGCCTTGGAGGGAGAAGTTGGTTTCTCTTCGTTTTCTTCATTCCTTTCATTCACTGTTTCTCTAGTTTTCATCTCTTCACTAGCCTCCTGTGTACCCCCAAACAACCCCAGGGAGACATTCCAGACATATAGACATCAAGGCTGGTATTGGTGTTATTCAGTGTTTTCATTTTCCAAAAGGGAAACTGAGACACAGAGAGAAGGAGCTCTCCAAGACTCCTTATCGAGAAGATTGATGGTGGGGCTACAAAGCCGTCCACCTCTGCCAGTTCCTACCAGGATGTGTTACTCTCCGTCTCTCTTGAGTATCCTTTGCTCCTGCCGCATCCTAGGTTAGCATGCCTACAACGTTCATTATTCTTTGCTGAGGCTAATGTCTTAGTTGATCCTCACCATGGCCCTGGGAGTCAGCACTGTAGATGTATGGAAATGGACTTAGAGGAGTAATATGACTGTTGTCACACAGAATACGATGCTCTCGGTGTTGTGTGGCATGCAGGCTTGGGGATCTGTGCGTAGGAACTGACAACAGGACGACTGGACTCTTCAGCCTGGCTTCGGGTGTAGGACCTGGCAGGATCCTCCTTGGAAACTCTTCCCTCACCCTGTCTGCACCTGGCTTTGTCGAAACTCTTGCCCGGCTTCCCTGCCCTCCCTCCCTGAGAATTAATGGAGAGAGAGGTCAGTGGCTGCCTGCACCCTTTGTCTCCTAGACTCTAGAACACAGGCCTCATTGTGTGCCTGACACCAGGCAGCTGGGCTGCCTAGGAAAGTGGATAAACAAGCAGCCGGGGGCCTTTGGTCCTGGGGCCCCTGAGGAGGGCCAGAACCCTCTGGGTGGGTGGCAGGAGAGACTGGCCTGCAGGGAGAGCGGAGCCAGGACTGTTAGAGAGCAGCCTCCTCTAACAATGGAGGAGGCCAGGGTGGGAGAGGGGTTGGACCAGCTGTTTCCCTACGCCAGTGGTCCTCAACCTTCCTCATGCTTCGACTCTTTAATACACAGTTCTTCATGTTGTGGTGACCTCCCACCATAAATTATTTCACTGCTACTTCATAACTGTGATTTTGATACTGTCATGAATCATAATGTAAATATTTTTAGAGCTAGAGGTTTGTGGCGGGGGGGGGGGGGTTCCTGATCCACAGGTTGAGAACCACTGCTCTAGGCTGTGGTGAGGACTAGGGGACGAGGAGGTGACTGATACTAGAAGGCCATGCTGTTGGGATGAAGCACTGTGGCCAGTGCTATTCTCAGATCCTAGATAACCTTGACCTCCTCCTCCTGAGTGCTGGTGGTTACAAGGGGCCACCATACCAGTTCAGGCAGGGGATCTAACTCTGAGCCTCCCATCTTAGCCATATCCTCAGCCTCAGGGCTCAGATCTCAGGGACAACCCATCCCAGGCCACCTGCCTTTGCTGGCTTCCCTCTCTCCCCTGCTCCCTTTGCTGTTTGCTATTCCTGCTTCCCCTCTGCTAGCTATCTCCCAGCACCCTGTACCACTGGTCCCCCATTCTATGTCTGTACCCGAGTCCTCACAGGTGTGTCTTAAGCTTCAGACCTCCATCCTGGCCACTTCCCTAGTCCTAATGTGCTTCTGAGGACAGCAGCTGGATGAGCCATTGCTTAGCCCTTACTTTCCTCCTCCTCCTCTTCTTCTTCTTCTTTTGATTTTTTGAGACAGGGTTTCTCTGTGTAGCTTTGTAGACCAGGCTGGTCTCAAACTCACAGAGATCATCCTGCCTCTGCCTCCTGAGTGCTGGGATTAAAGACATGCAACACCACCACCCAGCTTAGCCCTTAATTTTTAAAAAATGTTATGTGTATAGGTGTATTACCTGCTTATATATCTATATACCACTTGCCTGGTGTCCGTGGAGGCCAGATGACAATGTTAGATCCCCTGGAACTTGAGTTACAGATGGGTAAGCCACTATATGGGTGCTGGGATTGAACCCAGGTCTTCTGATAAGTGCTCTCAACCACAGAGCCATCTCTCTAGCCCTGTTTATCTTTATTGTGTGTGTGTGTGGGGGGTGTTTAGCCTGTGTGTATGTGTGTGCACCATTTATATTCAGTACCTGTGGAAGCCAGAAGAGGGTATCAGAAATCCCTTGGGACTGGAGTTACAGATGTTTGTGAGCTACCATGTGGGTGCTGGGAAATGAACTCCGTTCCTCTGGATGAGCAGCCAGTGTTCTTAATCAGTGAGCCCCCTCTTCAGCCTCCCCTTTTAAAATGATGTGTGTGTGTGTGCATGTGTGTGCATGTGGGCATATGTGTCTTGCACACACATGAGTATGGGTGCATGTGCCCCTGTGTGTGCTTGTGGAGACCAAAAGAGGACATTGTTGTCTTTTTTCAGTCACTCTTGACCTCACTGCCGTGAAGCAGAGTCTCTCACTGGACCTGAATCTTTTCAGCTAGGCTAACTGGACAGGATCTGTCAGTCTTGGCCTCCTAACACTGGGATTATAGGCACATGTAGCCATGCCCTGCTTTTCTATGCGAATGCTGGGAATTCTAATCCAGGTCCTCATGCTGGCTTAGCAAACCCTTACCCACTGAGCCATCCCTCAGCCTTGGTGCCTTTTGAGACTGTGTCTTTCACTCAGCCGAACACATTTGAGAGTTGTCACGCCATTGGCATCACCCAGGCACAGCTATGGTTTGTGCCTTCCCGTTACAGTGCACTTTGCTTACCACCCACTTGGAGGAAAGGTAAGATGTTTCAAGATTGGAACAATTACATAGGAAGCTGCACAAACATCTGTGCAAGGTTCACGTGTCTGCAAAGAGGGTTTCATCTCTCTGGGATAGGACTATTCTTGCTGTAGTAAAGTTTTTTTTAAACTTTATTATTTTTAATTATGCATATATATGTGTATTGCTTGTGAGTGTGGTACCTGCAGAATCTAGAGGTATGGGTCAGATACCTGGAGCTAGAGTAACAGGCAGCTGGGATCTGCCCCCCAGCGTGGGTGCTGGCTACTGAACTCAGGTCCTCTGCAAGAGCAGTATGTACTCTAAACTGCTGAGCCATCTCCACAGCTCCCTTGCTAAAAGTTTTTAATCACGGGCTTGTGAGACAACTCGTCTGTTAAAGGTGTTTGCCACCAAGCCTGATGGCCAAGTTTGATCCTGAGATCTGCATAATAGAAGGATAGAACTGAGATCTTCTCTGGTTCTGCAGAAACCTGCACTCTCGTGCACAACCCCCAACACACACACACACACACACACACACACACACACACACACACACACTTAAACAATAAAATAAAATCTTTGTAAAAAATGTTCAGTGTAGCCGGGTAGCAACATACGGCTTTAATCCCAGCACTGGGGAGGCAGATGCAGGCAGATCTCTGTGAGTTTGAGACCAACCTGGTCTACAGTGTGAGCGCTATGACAGGCTCCAAAACCTACACAGAGAAACCCTGTCTCAGGGAGCTGGAGAGATGGCTCAGTGGTTAAGAGCACTGGCTGTTCTTCGGAGTTCAATTCCAACAATCACATGTTGACTCACAGCTATCTATAATGAGATCTTGTGCCCTCTTCTGGCATAAAGGTGTATATGCAGGTAGAGCATTCAGATTCATAAATAAATCGAAAGAAAAAGAAAGAAGGAAGGAAGGAAGGAAGGAAGGAAGGAAGGAAGGAAGGAAGGAAGAAGGAAGGAAAGAAAGAAACCCTGTCTCAAAAAATTCAGTGCTTCTTGGAGGATGGTTATGTCAACTCCTTAAAATATTTTTAATACTCTGATTTTAGTTTCCAATCCCCAAATCAAAATAACACCACAAACATTTGATGAAAACGGAACAGCTGGGTCATCTTAGGTCACTAGCTATGTCTTAGTCTTTTCAGGTGCACATTGTCACTATCTTTTCCTGTTTGTGTTGAATAATTTTGGATTATGCCCTGCCATCTTGAAGACTATAAGACTTCTAGGTCCTGTTAGCATGGTGTGGGGTTGTTTTTAATTAGGAAATTAGTCCAGTTAGACTGAAGCTTGGCATCCCCACTTGTCCTCTGTAAGCAGCTATTCTCACTTAGCCAGTTCAGTGCCCAAAGCCTTTGCCGTGCTCTTCGGTGCCTCCCTAAGAATGCCCACCCAGGGCTGGGCCACTCCACTCCTCAGTCAGCAGCTCAGCTCTGAACTGACCTGCTTGCCACCTTTGCAGCTCAGGGCAGGGCTCAAGACTTCAGCACACTCTAAGGGTCCCCATACACTCCCAAGCTCTGCCTTCTCAGTATCCTGCCCTGTCCAGTTCCCAGGGGCTCTTTTTCCTACTTGCCCTCCACCTGACAGCTATTCTCCACTACTCCACCACTGCTACACACACAGCCTGTGGCTGCTGCCCCCACACAGCAAAACAGACAGACAGACAGGCACTCATGCATGCATACACACACACACACAGAGAGAGAGAGAGAGAGATAGGGCATTTTCCTTATTTTGTGTCATCTCGGATGAGACCCTTCCCTAGCTTTGCATCAGAAGAGTTTCTTTTAGAGCCCCCTCTCTTTACATCTTCTGCACAGGAAATAGGGAAGGAAAAGTAACAATAACCGCCCCAAATTCAAGTTTTTGTTTTCCCTCAGTTCACCTCGTAGAGTCTTACTCCTTAAGTCCTCTGTGCGGTGCTCAGCAGTGGTCAATGGGAGAGGCAGAATTTGGGGTGCTTACTCTAACTCATTTAGAACCAGGCCTCTTCCTTGGTTGGTTTTATTTGTGTTTGGAGGGTTTGTTTTGAGACAAGTCTCTCTTTGTGGACTAGGCTGTGCTGGAACTAGTGACCATCTCACTAGAGGTTATGGTACATACTACCACACCCTTCCTCCCCAAACTTTAATGCAGGCATCTCTGTAACAGGTTTGAAGTCTATCGTCTGGAATTCTAGCTAGCAACCTTTCTTTTAGCAGTAATTTTTTCTTTAATATTCAAATTCTGAAGCAGGGGTTCCCTGTACTGGTGTCAGTTTTTCTAGTCAAATTTTCTTAGGTTTGTTCTTTCTCTGGTTGGAGCAAGCCCCTGAACTTATAAGTAATCAGAAATAATTATTTCAGTAGCAATAATTACTGGGGGTTGCCTGGGCTCAGCTACCTGTTCATAGCTGTGTGACCTTAACACAGAATGCCTGAGCCTTGTGTATTTCCTCATCTGTAAAATGGGAATAAGAGGGCTGGAGAGATGGCTCAGAGGTTAAGAGCACTGACTGCTCTTCCAGGGGTCCTGAGTTCAATCCCCAGCAATCACATGGTGGCTCACAACCATCTGTTATGAGATCTAGTGCCCTTTTCTGGTGTGCAGATATACATGGAAGCAGAATGTTGTATACATAATAAATAAAACCTTTTTTAAAAAATGGGAATAAGAATTCTATTCGGGATCCGGAGGCCTGTGGAGGTGAAATAACTGACTATAGAGTGAGTGAACAGTGCTTGGCACAAGGGCACTTGCTCTGGTGGGAAATACTAGTATTCATTCAGCACTGCAGGCGCTGAGAGCCACAAACTAAGCCTGCTTATCTCCTTGCTCAAAGAGGCAGCTGAGACCTCCAGGAGCAAAGGACTGCTTAGCCTTCGCTGGCTTGCCAGGCCTGCATGGGGGAGGTGTGGGAGGCCAGCTGAGGTCAAGTGACAGTGTGGCTCACAGTGACAGTGTGGCTCATAGCATTGCAGCATCCATCAGGGAGATGTGACTCTGGGGGATGAATGGAGAAAATCAGCCTGCAGAGAAGAGCAGCAGAAATAGAAGGGGAAGCCTGGTAATTGAATGGTTCCCAATATGAAAGAACAGTAGCTCTCTGCCAGCAGAACCACCAGCTCCCCTGACAGCAAGCTGCTGGTCCAGCTGTGCGCACTTCAGCTGTTCCCGTCATCCCTGCCGGGCCTAGAGCTTGCTTGCTTGTCTCCTGGGAGCCAGAGGAGCCCAGGACTGCCTGGCATCCACACATGCTGACTATTAGTGTCATCTGCTGTACTCCCTGATATGGGGGAGCCCTTCCCCTTCCTGGGACTTGGCTTCCTTGACGGGTTGGCAGACACAGGCCCAGATACAGTGCAGATTACCAGTGTCAACGCCAGGCACCCCCCTGCTCCCTTTTCTGTGTGTTTTGACGGGTTTGTGTGTTTTGGTTTTGCTGTTTTTTGTTGTTGTTTCTTTTCTGAGACAAGGTCTCTTTTGTAGCCTAGGATGACTTCAAATACAATTCTCCAGCACCTTTATGTTTCTTTGACTGTTAGGAATAGAGGCCAGGGCTTGCACCTGCCCACAGAGTGACATCTCCAACCCAGAGCTGTCTTCATACACAGTGTGTAGGGGAGCTGAATCAGCACTCCATGCACACAGGCTAGTGAGAGCCTGACTCTGACCCAGGAGAGAACACCCACACACCTCTACTGCAGAGGGCAGGCATCAGTAGATTGCAGCCGCTGATACTCTGGGGTCAAGAAGACCTGGTTCAGTAACTCCTGCTTCTGGGGACTGCCTAAGTGGCTTAATTTCTCTGGGCCTCAGTTTCCTCAACTGTAGCATGAGGAGTGTGATAGCAGCTACTGTTTGGATAGCTCGCAGTAAGCCCTCATGGGCCTGGCGAGGATTTTTTCATAACACTCTACACATCACTGGTAGAGTCTCATTTAAAAAGCCATTGCAACCACGGTTGTGGTCTTTATGGATGCTAACTGTGTGTGATGTAAAAATTCACCAATTATACTGTTTCCACAGCACTGTCTTATAGCATACATGGTCACTGCCCTAGGACTGCCATCCCTGAGAGCTTTATGGGAGTGGCTGTAGAGAAGAAAGTCACAGAAATTGTGAGCCCATAGCTATAGCCTGGAACACATCTATATGGTTCTCAACCTGTGAGTCATGACCCCTCTGGGGGTTGAATGCCCCTCTCACGGGGGTCCATATCAGACATCCTACAGTTGGGATATTTGCATTATGATTCCTAATAGTAGCAAAATTACAGTTACGATGTAGCAATGAAAATAATTTTATGATTGGGGGGTCACTACAACAGGAGGAACTGTATTAAAGGGTCACAGCATTAGGAAGGTTGAGAACCGCTGCTGTGGACTATAGGTGATCCTTAGAACCTCACATCTATCTGTCTGTCATCAGATACCCCCACCTCTGGAAGCAGAGGATGGACAGACTGGCCCAGTGATGTTCCCAGGCCCCAGGCATTCGGGACTTGGGGATTAAAGACATGGATTACAGAATCCTGCTGCTCCTCATAGCATGTGAGACTGGAGCTCATCTTCAGCCACTGAGCACTCTAGTAGATGCTTTGGTCTTGTTCCCAAAATAATTAAAGCATAGCCCCTGAACTTGGGGAAAGCTGTAGGGGTCAGGTCCTGGAGGCTGGCACAGGGGAGGGGATCAGTTAGGGAGTCCCAGGTCCTTCTTACATCCATAGGCTCCCTGTACAACAGGAAGGGGATAGCAGGAGGAGAGGAGGAGGGTGGCAGCTGGAGCTGTGGGTGAGCTCCCCCACAGCCTGCAGGTGGCACCTGGGCAGTACTATTCTCAGAAGCCACATCATTGCCTGGCAGTGTCAGTGGCTTCCATGGTAGTTGGGGGTGGGCGCAGGGCTGACAGCTGCAATGCTGAGGGTGCTCTGGCCAGTCATGAACTGGCAAAAAGCCTTTTTCCCTCTTACCTGAAATTCTACAGCCCCATGGAGGCAGAGGGGAAGGGGCTGGGACTTCCTCAGCTGTGGATACTGCACAGGGCTATGGCTCTTGCTGAACCTCTGCTATAGATAGCATCCTACCCTTAGAGTTGGGGATACCTGGATCTGATGGGTAGTCAGTCCACTAGGTACCAGGTTCAGAGCATCTTAGGACATTGCATAGCCCCTGAGTTATCCCTCAGCCTCAGCCTCAGCCTCAGCCTCAGCAGAGTGGAAAAGCAGGGCTAACTGGAATAGAGGTGTATACAGCCACCATGCACAGGGATGGAGAGCTGTGCTCACCGAAGCCCACTGGGCCCAGTCTCTGACGCTGGACTACTGCAGTGACCAGGAATTCAGATGCCTGCAGCACCTGCCATGCTGGGCAAGCATCCTGTGGATGTGCAGTAAAAACAGTCTGTGAGCAGATGAGCCTTCCTACCTGCCTGTGCTTTGGCACATGTGACGAGCAAAGTGGGAGGGAGGAGAGGCCTGCCTGGAGTGCTGCCAACACCACAGCAGTGACAGATCCCTGTCCTGTGTGCTGGATCTGTGCTCCCAGCATGCTCTCATACCGACACGTGCAGCACAGCCAGAGGGAATTCCAGAAAGAGCCTGTCCTTGTTTCTTAAACCTTTTCCTGAGGAATATAGACACAAACACTGGCTCTGCATCATGTAGGGCACCGACGACGACGACGACAAACCACAGTACAACTTGGGGAACCACTGAGTTCATTGGGCTTACCTATGAAGCATGGGTAACCCCAGAGCAGCTGCATCACCAGAAAGTGTCACCCTACCATGGATGATGGTTTCCAAAGATGGCGATGACGGGGTGGGGGGTGAGTTGCCTAATGAGGTACAGGAGTATGGGGGCGTGTCCATGTGACCATGTGTAACTAGCTAGCTACCACCATCAACATATTAGTCAAGTATCAAGCAAGTGGGAGGCACAGAGTGGTCAGTTGCTTAATGAATGAGTAAATGAGTGAATGAATGGATGTTTTGGAAGGCTGCTACTTAGGTACAAACTAATTTGGGAAAAAAGGTCAAGAAGCTGAACTTCATAGGCTGGGGACATAGCTCAGAGCTCTGTCCTAAGCCAGCTTAGGCTACCTAGCCAGACCCTGTATACAAAACAGACAAACAGTGAACCTGGTAGCAGAGTGTTGGCTTCCAGTGTGCTGTCTTTGGAGTGGGGTTTGGAGACGCCTCTGGGACCACACCCTATGTGGATGAGGCCCTCTTTACTTTTTCTTACTTGAGTCTTAAATAGACCTGAATAACATGATCCCAGGTAAAAAGATTACGTTGGTAACACTAGGATCCTTTTGGCTTAATTGGCAAGACCAGCCCCCCTCCATTCTACCTTCTGCCCCAGTGCCCTGGGGTGGCCTTGGGGTGTCCAGGGTGTATAGTGGGAAATTACCAATACGGAGTCAGGTAGAAATACAAGGATATTTAATAGGGAAAAGCCTTACTTACAGAGCGACCTAGCCAGCCGGCGTGGCAGCAGTCTGTCCAGCAAGTACAAAAGTGAAACCGAAAGAGAAACGCAGTCCCCTGAAAGTGTCACTCTACGTCACCCTGACCACGCCCTCGCAAGCATGGTCAGGCACACCTGTAGCCAGCCCCTAAGTAGGCGTGGCTACAGCTTCCCCTACAATTCCCCTTTTAGTCTAAAAGAGGATTAAAAATTAACAGTGTAAAGTATCCGAAATTAACAGTCATAAAGGTGAAATATAAGAAGATACAACAATCTGCTTATGTCACATCCTAACTATCTATTTTAACTAAATCCTAAAGTCATCTGAAAGAGGTGTCCAAGCCTGAACACCTCCTTCCAATCCCAACCATAAACAACAGGAAGCTATCTCTAACTAGGTATATACATTATCCTAAATGACAACAATGGGGAAAGGGGGCGTAGCATCCTCCAAGTTACTTCCTGCTGAAATGGGAAGATGATAGTCATGTGGGGTCCTGTAGGAAGAAAATGTTAGTATGGTGAAAGTCTTGAATGAATTGTATCCAGTCCATGTTAGATGGGATTTGCTTGATTGAAGATCTCACTTGAAATCCTCAACTTGATTGAAGTCAGTACCCGAAGCACTGGTGGGAGTGTCAGTTAAAATGGAACAAGTTGGATCCAGTGCAGGCAAGGAGGTGTGGTCCATTTTCTTTCCAGGTGTCCAGGGATTGCTGTCAGGCAGGCCTTCATTGGCTGTGTGGGACTCAAACATAAACAGTTAGCAGAGAAATGTTTGCTTGTGTATGTACACATACTGTGAAAGGCAACCATGGGAGAATAACAATTATGAGAGGGTGTACACCTTGAAAGAAAGATCCAAGAAAAGACAAAGACAGTCCCCAAATTCTTCTTTTATTCTGTATTACATCAATTGGCTTCTTGATACAATACAGAAACACTAAAGTTTAGTTAAATAATGTGCTTGATTTTAGAGGAGGAAAGCCAAATCCACCTCTAAATCCAGCATTGGTTTAATTGAATAGGGACTAGGAAATAAAGAGAAACATAGTTCTCTGAGAGTCAGCTGTAAAGTTTACAATATGGCACCTTCCTTTTGTTTGATGGTTATAGCTACCTTTTCTTCTTAAGCATCTACCCATGCAGTGTCCTTTGCCTTCTGGAGATGAGTTTTCCTGTGAAGATAAAAGCAAAACACTTCTCTTTCCTTTGGGGGTTTCTATTTAGTTTATAAGATATACCTTACTAGAATACCTGTCATTTCTCCTCGTCGAGAGGTTTTTTCTTTTCAACTCAAATCTTGATCAACTTTGATGGGTATCCAAAGTTTTTCTTCTCCTGTAGAAACCAATGCAAAACCCCTATCCCAACGTAACACATGTCCTGGTTTCCATACAGAGGTTAGTACATTTGAAGTATACCAACTTATTGAGTTCAGCAGTTTTTTCCATAATCCAGTGTCTTTCTGCAGCTGTTTGTCCTTTTTCATTGACATTAAGAAAGTTTAATGTTAATAAAGCATTATGCAACCTATGTTTGGGGGGTTTAGTCTTCCAAGCTTGTTGGTTGAGCATCTCCTTAAGTGTTCTATTAGATCTCTCAACCACTGCCTGTCCTGTAGGATTGTGTGATATACTGGTCACATGCTTTATGTTACAACATTTGAAAAACTGTTCCAATTTTTGGAGACTTTTGCTGGAGCATTGTCAAGTTTTTATTTGTGCAGGTATACCCATAATGGTCATTACCTCTAATATGTGTTGTGACAGAATCGGCCTTTTCAGAGCTAAGAGCAGTGGCCATTGAAACTCTGAAAAATGTGTCTATAGTATGGTGTACATATTTTAAATTTCCAAATTCTGGAAAGTGAACACATCCATTTGCCAAATTTCATTTCTATATATACCCTTGGGATTACTGCCTGCTGGTAATGGAACTTGATTATAGAATGAACTGGTAGGGCAGTTTTTTACTATCTCCTTGACTTGTTGCCATGTGATAGAAAAATCAGCTTTTAAACCTTTGCTATTTACATGGTGTTTTTAATGAAATTCTGAGGCTTTTAGCACGCTGATTATAAAGGGTTTCCTTGTATGTCTCTGGTCGATCTACATTCATTGGTCCAGTGTCTGCCCTTACCACATCTTCTACATAATCCTGAAAGTGGTGGCCTTTTGTATGAGGCATTGTTAGAATTCGTTTGTCTACAATTTCTCTTAGTATGTCCCATTTTACCACAGTTGAAACATCTAGGTTCCTGGTGCCTTCGTGGTCGCCAGGGGAAGGCTCTTCCTACCCAAGGTTCAGATTCATAGTAATAGTAACCTCTAGCCTCTTGGTACCTATGTTGACCTCTGTAAGGTGCTTCTCCTTCCCAAGCCCTTCCGTCATCATCTCTGGAACTCTTAATCTCCTGCTGCCTTTTGAAACTTCTTGGGATAGCTTCTCCTGCCCAGACTCCAGCATCTTGCACATCATAGTCAATGTGGGCTATATGCAAAACCCATTCTTTTAGCGGAGCTGATCTGATTTTTAAAGGCAAAAGTATTCTTTTGCATATTGGGTTTGCATTGTCATAAGCTATTGTATACAGAATCGAATGTCTTACTGCTGGATCTGTTACTTGCAATTCTACTGCCCTGGTCAACCGGTCTAAGAAGTCCTGGAATAGTTCTGTTGTTCCCTGTTCTATTTTGGTATAATCTTCCAGTCGTTCCCTGGCTCGTGAACCTTATCCCAGGCGTTTAGTGTTGCTTTCTTGCATAGGGACAGTATATGGTCGTCATATTCAGCCTGAACCTGTGGGTCAGCATAAATACCCTCACCCAGAATCTTCTCCAGAGGAATGTCATAACCGTCCTTAATGGCTTGACATTCAAGAAGCTTCCCTTCCTCCCTTATTAATGACTTTCACTGGATTTGACAAGAATTCTCAAGTACAGCTGAAACCACTGTTACCCAATCTGTGGGTCTCACCCTGTTAAAGGTTGCCCATGAGTGTAATAGCTGTTTTACGTATGGACTATGAAGACCATATGAGACAACTGATTCTTTAATATGCTTAAGATCCTTCAGCTGTATAGGTTGCCATATATAAGCCACCTGTCCCTGGGGGTGTTTTTTAGTTGGTGGCTTTTCTACCATTGTTGGTGGGTAGACCAATGGTGTACGCATAACGACTCTAGAATGATCAAGATACCTGGGTGGAGTAGGTGCCTTGGATTGGAGTGATTCTGTCTCTGAATCCTCCCAATGATCCTTGAGTCTAGTAATGATATCCTCACGAAAAGTTTCAATCTCCTTAATTCCAAGCATGTTAGTGAATCTGTAAATTGCTCTAACTGCTCATTTACATGTTTTTCTAGGTCTTTAATAGGATAATCCTTAGGCAGCATCTGGATGACATGGAAACTGCCTTCTAGGTATTGGAGTCTAGATTCAAGGTCATGATTTGCCGATTTTGAGTCCTCAGCAATCAACCGTATGGACCTATGTAATCTGTCAGCCCTGTACTGTAAATTATCTTCCAAACATTCAAATCTAGACTCAAATTTGTGATCTGCTACCTTGGATGCTTCAATAATTGATTGAATGGCATTGTCCAATTCTTCAACCCTATCCTGGGTATCTTGCACCTTTGCATCTAATTTCTGGGTAACATTGCCTATCTGAGTTTCTAGCTGGCTACAGATATTCTTTAGCTCATCACAGTCTTCTGACAGCCTAACCTCTAAGGCCTCAGACATGGCATAAATACGCTGCATCTCATCTTGGGTAACATACAGCTCTGTCTTTAGAGTATTGGACACAGAGCCAAGCTTATCATCCAATTTCTGTTCCACTTGCTGCACAATTGTGGTCTGACTTAATCTGTTCTCCAAAACCTCACTGCCTAAAGTTGTTATTTCCTGTAAGTAGGTGGTGAGGTTATCCTTATCCCTATTCCTGAGTCCTCTGGCTAGTAATATTATTTGTACCAGCAGGCTAATTGCCATCACGGCATATAGGCCAGTAATTGGCAGATTAGCATCCTCCTCAAACATTGAATTCACGTAATAAGCAAAAATATTACCAATTTTAGCAACTGATAAATATTCCACCATAATTTTACCTGATTTCTACTCCAGATGCAGTAACTATCTTTGACCAGTGGGTGGCACAGATGTTCAGTTAGTCCGCGGCAGTTTGGCAGTGGTAGGTGGCAGCTGTGGAGAGAGGTCACAAAAGCGGCTGTGCTTATCTTAGAGAGTATAAGGCCTTGCGGCTGCAACCACTGAATGAGGCGCGGCTTTAAGGCCACTGCTTGGACTGTGCTGAAAGCCAAGACCTACTCCAACTCGGTTCAAGGGCTTGAGGCCTCCGGGTGTGGGTAGACAGCAGTCCAAGCTGGTCCTGAGCGCATGGTGGTAAAACCATAGGAGGTCTGTGTGAATCTCCAAGCTGGGAGCAGCTCAGCGGCAGCAGGTCGGCTGGGAGCCGGGAACACCTGTGAAGAGGGGGACCTTTTCCCACCAAGGCCGCAGGCCCGGTGTGGCCCACAGCCTGTCCCAAATGGGGTGTAGGTTTCCAATATCCCGCTCCTGACAACCAGATATAGTGGGAAATTACCAATACGGAGTCAGGTAGAAATACAAGGGTATTTAATAGGGAAAAACCTTACTTACAGAGCGACCTAGCCAGCCGGCGTGGCAGCAGTCTGTCCAGCAAGTACAAAAGAGAAACCGAAAGAGAAACGCAGTCCCCTGAAAGTGTCACTCTACGTCACCCTGACCATGCCCTGGCAAGCGTGGTCAGGCACACCTGTAGCCAGCTCCTAAGTAGGCGTGTCTACAACTTCCCCTACAAGGGTGTTTCACACCTGTCTTCTTTCCTTCCCAAAGGTGGAAAAACTTGTGAAGTGCTTGGATCCCAATGATCTGGGCAGAATCAACTTCAAGGATTTTTGCCGAGGAGTGTTCGCCATGAAAGGTGAGGTCCTCTTTGGGGTCCTGTCTGGCTAGGAGGCCAGCACACAGAGGTCCCAGAGCCCAGAGTGGGTCCCAGAAATGGGCTCTGTTCCTAGTGGCCCATAGGGGCTGAGGGAAAAAGGTCTTGGGTGTGGGTAGTGCTATGGCTCTCTCTGAACCTCTGTCACAGGGCCTCATCATGGAGGGAGGGGAGGCAGGACAGTCTTTCTGCCCCTCTCATCTCTATCTGCCCCCTCTGGGAAACTGCTCTTCTCAGCTTTTCTCCTCTTGTCATCTCTCTCTTGCTAGAATGTCTATGCTCTAGAGGAGTTTCCCTGGACTTCCTACTTTAGCTCTGTGGGGAGGGGGTTGGGATTTGCTCAGTCAGTGGTGGATAGCTTGTCTAACTAGTGCAACCCTCTGGAAGGGGAAAAAATAGTCAGCTGACCACAGCTGGATGGAGCTGGCTACCATGTCTCTCTGCTCTTAGGGTCCCTTATTTATTAACTGCCCTCTGTCCTCTTAGCCCTTCCTAATTCCTTCCTTTACCCATTCCTTTTTCCTTTTTTTTTTTTTCAAAATTCCAAGGTCAGTTTCGAGAAAGTTGTAGAAATCAGAATTCCGAAGCTGAAGGGAAAGGGAAACAGAAGTTAACTGGGGGAGCTGAAGCAGCATAGAAACCCCTACTAAGATTTTCTACAGGGATTTGTTTGACTGCTGCCCTGTGCCTGTGCTGAGCCCCTGTTCCAATATAACTGGCAGAGAGGCCACCTGTGTAAGGGGTCAGCAGGGTGTAGGAGCCTGCTGACCTCCCAGGGTAGCCCCTGTTCGCATAGGGAAGTACTTCCTAGCCTGGGTGCTTACCTCTACTCAGCCTGCTTCTGCATTTGTGTCTCCTTTGTGTCCCCACGGGGTTAGTCCCATGGAAGAAGTTCTCATCAAGTGCCTTTCTGATACCTTGTGCCCTGAGCCAGCCCCATACAGCTGGGCACACCACACACCCCGCCATTGTGTTGGAGACATGGGCCACCTGCTTCCTCCAAGGCCCATTAGTCAGAACAGCCATGTGGGCTGAGGTCCATACCACTCACTGTCTGTCTGTCCACAGGGTGTGAGGAGCTGCTGAAGGATGTGCTGTCAGTGGAGAGCGCAGGGACCCTGCCATGTTCTCCAGAGATCCCAGACTGTGTGGAGCAGGTAAGGGCTGTGGCCAGCACCTCCTGCACTTGGTTGTCCTTTTCACTTTTCACACCTGGGCTTGGCTTTGTGGCATCTGGAAGCACTGGGACTTCCTCCAATGGCCTTCTGGCATCAAAGTCACAAAAACACTCTGGGAGAGCTAGGTAAGGTGGCACATGCCTCTAATCCTAGCCCTTAGGAGGCTGAGGCAAGGAGATTGCCATAGGTTTGAGGCCAGCCTAGGACACATAGCTACACTGTCTCAAAATAAAACAAAAACGAAAAAGAAAAACAATCACTTTGGAACAGGCACAGTGAGGCCCTCAGGAAGGCATGGGGAATAGGAACTGGGGCCACATAGCATCTTCCTCCACCTCACGGGTGGTGCTGAGGAGAAATCGAGTCCCTGGAGAGAACTGTGATGGGAGGTCAGGTGAGCAGGGATTCTTTTCCTTTTCTCTCGAGCCACTCTGTGTGTGCATGCACACACACACACACACACACACACACACACACACACACACACACACACGCACTCACACATACACAAAGTATGTCATTAAGATTTAAAATTTTAAAGATTTCATTTATTTATTATGTATACATCATCCTGCTTCCATGTATATCTGCATACCGGAAAAGGGCACCAGGTCTCATAATGGATGGTTGTGAGCCACCATGTGGTTGCTGGGAATTGAACTCAGGACCTCTGGAATAGCAGCCAGTGTTCTTAACCTCTGAGCCATCTCTCCAGCCCAAGATTTAAATTTTTAAAATTAGTTTCCCCGTAACCCAGTCTCTAGTCCCCTCTTCCACCTAGAGGTGGGAAGTTGGAGGGACTGAACGTCCCAAGTGTGGTCTCCCTGACCAGCCCCAGGCTGTGGCATCTAGAAGTACCACCCCAAGCCACCTCACTGGCATAAACTCAGGTGTGGGCAACAGGAAGTGGTTAGACATAAACGGCACTCCTATCAGGAAATACCCAGGGCTCTAGAAGCTCTGTGTCTCTTGGATTTCTGCTGCTGATAAACAACATGACCAAAATTAAGTTATGGAGATCACAATCCATCATGGAGGAAGCACCAACCAGTGGCTCAAGTGGGAGCCCAGAGAGGCAGGAGGTGAAGCCGGCCAAGGCTGTGGGCGTACCTGGTTTACCCGTTTACCCGTGTGCTTTCTGCTTCTGTTAAGCTAGCTTCCTCATGTGACTTGGGACCACCTTCCCTGAGCTGGGCCCTCCTCCATCAGTGAGGAATCAATAACATGCCTCACAGCTGCGCCCATAGTTCAGCCTGACAGAGGCAAATCTTCAGTAGAGGTGGTCCCTTCTTCCCAGGTGTGTACAGCTGACAACCAAGAACAGCCATCGCAGAGAGCAAATACCACTACTTTTTTTTCTAATTTCATCTTGTATTTCATATATCCTTGTTTTTAGTTGACCTCATCTTCCTCTCCCCACTCTCTCTGCTCCCCCATACCCACATAAACCCTTCTGCCCCTAGTGTCCCCACTTTTTACGTTCACATTGCATATGTTCTATTATTTCTCTGCCCCTTTCCCTCAAAGCCTCTGTTGTCCCCTCTTGTAGGCCCCTTTTGGTTTCCTGGCTTCTGTACACACTTGCTCCCACATAAATATATACTCTGTGTGTGCATATATATATATATATATATATATATATATATATATTTCTCTTTCGATTCATTCTGCTGCTATTACCAAATATGTGTTTATAAAACATTGAGCTGTTTTTGCAAACACAGTGTTGTACTGCAGAGACAGTTTAAAATGTACTATCTACAGGGAACTTCTGGCTAGAGGAGGACTGTTTTGGTTTCTCACCCAAGTCAATTCCAAAACTTCTCTGGCTCTGGGTACTACTTCATCCAGGGGCCACTTCCCCCTGGAAAATGGGGAAACACATTAGCTGATGACCAGGTTCATTGGATACTTCTGGGTGGTGGTGTCC
This sequence comes from Cricetulus griseus, assembly GCF_003668045.3. NCBI lineage: Eukaryota > Metazoa > Chordata > Mammalia > Rodentia > Cricetidae > Cricetulus > Cricetulus griseus. The sequence continues at coordinate 93,071,759 of NC_048600.1, forward strand.
AAGTGAGCTCTTGTGGGCAGGAATATGGGGGTGGGAACAAGTTCCATAATGCTGAAGGTGGCCAAGCAGAGTATTGGAGAAGGCCAAGGCTCTGTCAAGAGACAAAACTATATAATCTAAGGATCGTGATGATCAGGGCTGGTGTGTAGCCTGGTGGTAATTGTTTGCCGAGATTATCATGATTGATCCTGTCAGCCTGGCCAGACTGAGAAGCCATGGAAAGGTGTTTCCAGAGAGGGTTAACTAAAAGGAAATCTGCCCTGGATATATGGGCTACATCCTATCGGTTGGAATAAAAGGACAAGAAGGGGGCTGGAGAGATGGCTCAGTGATTAAGAGCACTGACTGCTCTTTCAGAGGATTAGGGTTCAATTCCCATCGCTCACTGGCAGCTCACAACTGTCTGTAACTCCAGGATCCAGTACCTTCACACAAAACATACATATAGGCAAAACACAAATAAAATAAAAATGAATAAATTTTAAAAAATAAAACTAAAAGGACAAGAAAGGGGAAAGTTGATAGATCACGTTACACACACACACACACACACACACACACACACACGCACGCACGCACGCACACACCCCTTTCCCCACCCTGCTTCCTGGTCACCTTGAGTTTGCAGTCTCTGCCAGGCATTCCTACTACCATGTTGCTCTATCTTACTTCAGGCTACAAGCAATGAACCCAGTGGGACTTTAAAACCATGAAGTTCATCTGTCCTTCCTTCCTTCCTTCCTTCCTTCCTTCCTTCCTTCCTTCCTTCCTTCCTTCCTTCTTCCCTCCCTCCCTCCCTCCCCCTCCCCCTTTCTTCCTTTGTCACAAAGACAGCAGGTCTAACACATCTAGGGCAGGAACAGAAGAACAGTGGGGGTTTTGTTGTTTTGTTTTTGTTTTGTTTTTTGGAGACAGGGTTTCTCTGTGGCTTTGGAGCCTGTCCTGGAACTAGCTCTTGTAGACCAGGCTGGTCTGGAACTCACAGAGATCCACCTGCCTCTGCCTCCCGAGTGCTGGGATTAAAGGTGTACACCACCACTGCCCGGCCAGAAGTGGGTTTTGTGAGGTGGGAACTGTTATGCTATGGGTCTGAGGTTGTTCAGATATTCATCAATCTGACCATGAATAAATTTTAATAAATAAGAGGCTTATTAAATACTGGCCAGGTCCCTACCTGAGATTCATGCTCAGATTATGGCCCTGAATTACATCAAGTCAAGGGCTATAAAGTCAAAACCCATGAAGCTACATACTTCCTGCCTTTGTCCAATCAGGGGCAAGCATGCATCCTGACATTCTTCCTCCTATGTGTGATCAAGCACACATCCTGTACAGTTGGGAACCAAGCTTGCTTACAGAAGTGAAAAAGCATGGCTTGTCATCTTACATGGACAGCCCCAGTATTCCAGGAAGTTACCTGTACCTGGGCAAGTGGGGCTTACTGGTTAGAGGCATTTTCATTTTATAGATCTCTTAAGTGCAGTAATTAAAACTTAAAACATCACAGCGACAAGGAAACTGAGTAATAGGGCAAAGCTGATTGGCCAGCATCAAGCTGCTCTTTTCAAGGGGTTAAAGCAGCAGGGGATTTCCTTATTGTGCCCACTAAATCTCTCCTGATTTCTGGGAAGGCTTAGTTTCAGTTTTGGTGGCACAAAACACCATCCCAAAAGAGGCTCTTTCAGTTCAGTCTGCATAGTGCAGAGGCCTGGGTCTGGTCACACATACCAGGGGCTACCTGTAAATTTTATTTAACAGTTTGAGGGTGACAGAGACTAAAGCCACAGCCTGTGTGGGGCCAGGGTTGGAGTCAGGTGTCCAGACTGTGCTCAACATGAAGTCCCTTAGAGGTGGACCGGGATAACTGGGCTCATCTGCATGGCCAATGCTGAGGGCTCCAGACCTGCCTTACTGGGCCCAGTGCATGGGAGTGGATGTATTTGGGGCCAGTGAAACCATATCTTGGACAGAGAACCTCCAACATGGGGTAGACACTAAGTGACCCAGGAGTCTTCTAGGGTCTGGCCTTTGTGGAGGGTGCAGAGCGAGTAGGCCTTACCATCATTTAAAATGGGCTCCATGCCTCACTTTGGCCACTGGCCAGCCATGTACCCTCAGCAAGTTCCCCTCAACATCTCAGAACCTCGGCTGCCTTGGCTATAAAGCAAGACTTGCTCAACAAGTCTAATTCTGATTCAACATCACCCCACCCCTCAAGCCTCTTCTCCCCTTTTACTCTTGGGTTCCAATGTTTCGAAGGTGTGTTAAAACAGAGCATGTGCTGAGACATTGGAGCACAGAGATGCACTGAGGCCAGAGTTACCCCAAGGGTACCCAGGAGCAGGGACATACTTGCATGGCTCCAACTGCTTTTGTGGCATCCATGCTGTCTCAACCACTACCAGAAAGGATGGTGCATTTACCAAAGAGGAGAAATAGGGTTGGAGGACCTGATCCCCCAAGAAGGAATTAATTTTTTTTTGTATAGTGATATTTTTGTTGTTGTTATTTTCCAAAAATCCAGAGGTTCCAGGGAGGCAGAAAGATGGGGGCGGGGGGGGGGTTGTCAGTTATTACAGCAACCCTGACTCTTTCCCGTGGGACTGTATAATGTGGATATGTTGGTGGCTTTCGGTTTTAAGCCTCTTCTGAGCAAACCTCTTTCTGTCCTCCACACATTGCTGTCCTAACAAGTGGCTCAGCTGGCCAGAGCACCAGTTGAGGTAGTGTATGTGTAGACATAGTAGGTGACCTGGTTTGTTTGGCTTTAGCCAGACAGCTTGGTGGACTTGGGCCACCTCCTCCTGTCAGCTCCTGAGTATCACCAAACCAGTCAGAGTGAATCCTCAGACTTCACTAGAATTCTGGCTCCTGGAACAGATGGGGCAAAACCATAGCTGTTCAAAGGCAAGATCTTCAAAGATCTTCAAAGGGGGCAGTTAGAGGCAGATCCTAATGTTATGGTCAGGCACCCCCGCCCCCCCCCCCCCGCACCTTGCTGTGCTCCAGCTGTCCCCTAGAGGTCAGCCTGAGACCACGACCAAGACCAAGACGCCAGCCAGATTCTGGTTCCTCTGGGTTTCCAGTGTGTCCCTGGGAAATACAGATCTGAGCAGCGTGACTTGGGGAGGTAGAGGATGGTACGTGGATGGATGTCAGGACTGCAGCCGAACACCCTTAGTAGAGGAAGATGAACCCGTTAGGGTGTAGGCGTCACTTCCAGCATCATGGCTTGGTGGGAGTCACTTTGAGTCAGTAAAATGCTTTCCTGTTGGCTGTAGGGTAGGCCTGCCATCTGGGCCCCACCCTGGGACTTTGACCTGGACATGGATGTTTCTCTAAGCATTGGCGTGTAGTACGAGGGTTTGACTGTAGAGGATGCCTGTGTCCTTAGATGCCTGTCAGGGCAAGTGTCACTGAGTGCTGCCAAACATGCTGTTGAACGTGTTTCTCAATTCAGGATGCCCAGGGGTCCAAGGATGGTGTCTCCGGGACAAGTCCCTCCTGAGCCCAGTCTGCTCCAAGGGTCTCCTTTTTGTGTAGCTCCAAGTCCATATGATGATGAGAGCTGGGGAGACGTGGGCCCATGGGTATCAAAGTAAGGGGATGCTGGCCAGGGGCTATAGTCACCCCTTGGCAGTCAGTGAAGCAACACCTAACTCAGCACTGAGATTCTGGGTGGTTGGTAGTCCACCTACATAGACAGATTAATAGGGAACCTATCAAACCAAAAGGATGGCAGGCCTCCTGCTCCTCCTGTGACAATTTCAGACAGGCCAGAAAGTCACACATGGTGCCTTCATATGCTGCAGCTTCCAGGGCTCTGCTCCCCACAGTCCTCTCCTATCACAGCCACCGCCCACCCAGCCGCCTGCTAATTCCCTCTCTCTAGAAGCCCAGCCATGGCCACAGCATGTGAGCCTCCTCATATGGGATGAAATGTAACCTCGGGTCCCACCTGCTTCTCACTGTAGTGTATCTCACACCCTAAAACTGGTGGTGCCAACTCTCTCCTCTTTAATTTTGTTGTGTGGACATGGGCGTGCATGGCAGAGGCCAAAGAAGGACACATGGTGCCCGCTTCTATCACTGATGTTACTTTGAAGTAGGGTGAATCCCTGAGCCTGGAGCCCAAGTTTCCCCATCGATGTTTCCCCAGTGCTGAGGGTCACATGTGTGGCTGGGATTTTCCATTTGTTACATGGGTCCTGGGGTCACATGTGTGGCTGGGATTATACCCAGTTTGTTACATGGGTCCTGGGGTCTGAGAGCTGAATTTCTGACGTCATGCTTACACAGCAAGCACTCCTGATCGCTGACCCATCTCTGCAGCCTCCATCTACTTACTTCCTGGGAAAGCTGTGTTCTGTCTTGCCTCCAAGCCTTTGTGAGGTTTGCCTTTCTTCTGGTCTATCTGTTCCGCCCCACTGACTGTCACAGGCTTCCTGGTATTTGTGTTTTCAAAATTCCTCATGCATCCCTTTCTCCGGGTGCCCTGTACTCCAGCCTGGAGGAGAATCTGCTCTGGGCTTCCTTGGGGTCTGGGTTGGTGGCACTCACTGCCTCAATCTTACTCTCCAAGTGGCTCCATGTGTACTGTGGGGGTGACAATGGTGCCAGAGTAGTAGGGCCCTATCTAGCACCTCTCCTTCACAGCAGGGCAGTAACTGTATCCTCCCGTGTTTCTCTAAGCATCTAGAAGATTAGACATCTAGAAACAGAATCACTATAGCAAAGAATGTGCAGAACTTCCCAATCTTGGGATTATAGACATGAATCACCAATCCATCTTAAAATAGATGTTTAGGGATGGAGAGGTGGCTCAGTAGTTAAGGGCACTGAGTGCTTCTCCAGAGGACCCAGATTTGGTTCCCAGCACCCACATGACAGCTCACAGCCATCTCTAACTTCAGTCCCAGGTGATACAGTGCCCTCTTCTGACCTCTGTGGTCACTGCATGCATGTGGTGCACATACATACAGGCAAAACACATTCTTTTTTTGTTTGTTTGTTTTTCGAGACAGGTTTTCTTTGTGTAGCTTTGGAGCCTATCCTGTTTTGTAATATTTTTGTTTTTAATAGGTGCAGCCAGGAAGACTGTACCGATTCCTTTTTACCAGTTGTATAATGCAAAGGCTGTGTCGTATATAAGTACTGTTTGCTCCCTATCACCAACTCTTGCTGTCACCAAGCCACTGAAGTCTCCCTCCTCAATAGAGCCACCAAGAAGAACTCATTACTGCTTATTATTCCCTCTGATTGATGCATATATTTTAAGATTAGTTTTGAGAATTAACAGAAGCAATGTACTAATCACACTTATACCTAAATCTCTCACCCCATAGTGGTCAAATACTCCACAAAGCTACAATAACCAAATAAGCAAGGTCCTAGCATGGAAATAGACATACAGAGCAATAGACTAGTACAAAGATCCTGGAATAATTACACACATTGACAGCCAACCACATTTCTGACAAAGGTGGAAAGAGGATAGTCACTTCGGTTTAAGATGTTGAGAAAATTGGATAGCACATACAGAAAAAGGAAGAATAGAACTCTGTCCCTCATCTAAGATGGATTAAAGACTTGACTGAAAACAAAAAGACACAGGTGGGCAAATTCCAGGCTAGGGAATGAGTTTTTGGTTTTTGTTTGTTTGTTTTGTTTTGTTTTGTTTGTTTGTTTGAGACAGTTTCTTTTTCTGTGTAACAGCTCTGGCTATCCTGAAACTCATTCTGTAGACCAGGCTGGTCTTGAAGTCACAGAGATCTGCCTGCCTTCTGCCTCCTAAGTTTTGGCATTAAAGACGTGAGCCACCAACCAGCAGAAATAGGTTTATAAATAAAGTTTTATTAGACCACAACCACATTCACTTGCTTCTATTTGATTAATACTTTTTTTTTTTTCTTTTTGAGACAGGGTCTCTATGTAGCCTTGGCTAGCCTGGCTGTATAGATCAGGTTGTCCAGAGATCAGCCTGTTCTGCCTCCAGAGTGCCAAAACTAAAGGTGTGCACCACCACACCCAACCCTATGACTGTTTTCAAACCATCACAGCAGAGTTCAGTTAGAACTAACCCTTGGTGTCTGCAGAAAATTGATTCCTGGACCAATAAGGACACCTAAGCTTATGGGTGCTCAAGCACAGTATATAAAGTGGCATGGTATTTGCATATAGCCCAGGCACATCCTCTGATGTTCCTGTTGTCATCTCTAGGTTCCCTGTAATAACTAAAACAATGCAGATGCTATGCAAATACCTACTAGAGCTCTCGCATTAGAAGTGAATCCAGGTGTGCTCTGCATGGCCGCCTCTCATTGGTCTGTGTGCTGGTGTGCCTTGGTGCTGGGAACCACCTTGAACCTAGGGCCTAGAATATGCTAAACACAGGCTCTCCCACTGAGCTACATCTCCAGCTTTTTGTTTCCTATCCGTGGTTGGTTGAATGCAATGCACAGTGCTGACCGCAGCTGCCTCTGACTCTGTATGACTGCAGATCCTGAAATGCTTTTTTAGGAAAGCCTTCTAGCTCCTCATAGGAGCAAACTGTTCATTTAAAGGATACAAATATTAATGCTCCTGATACACCCACCAAAACAAAATGCCTCTCTAAGAAGCTAGCTCAAGATTTCCTTAGATCCTTTAAAAAGAATTTTACTTTTATTCTATTTATGTTTATATATGTGTGGATTTGTGTCTGTGCCCTTACAGGCCAGAAGAGGGAATTTAATCCCCTGGGGCTGGAGTTACAGGCAGTTATGAGCTGCCAAACATGGATACTGGGAACCAAACTCTTGTTCCCTAAAAGACCAGGAGGAGACCTTATACTGAGCCATCTCTCCAGCTCCCTGGTTTTATTGTTTTTACATTTATTTGTGTATGTGTGTGTGTGGGGGAGTGCGTGCAGGCACACCTATGCCACAGTGGTCATGTAAGAAGTCAGGGGACAATATGACTAGGGTCAGTTCTGTCCTTCCACCATGTGGGTTCTGGGACTCAAACTCAGGTTGTCAGGCTTGGTGGCAGGTGCCTTTACCTGCTGAGCCAGCACTCCAGCCCCTGAGCTACCCAGTTCCCTAGATTCCCAGCTACTCAGCTTACTAGTTCACCAGCTCCCTAGCTCACCAACTCACCAGATCCTCAGCTACCCAGCTCCCTAGCTCACCAGCTCCCTAGCTCCTGGATTGTGTTGGATGCTCATCATCCATTGACACTGGTGTGAGCTGCTTACCACCAGTTGACACTGGTGTTAGTTGCTTACCACCAATTGACACTAGTGTTACTGATTTAAGTCAAATGAGAGACTGAAATTAGAACCCCTCTTTTGGATTGTAATAATGTTGGATTTTGCAGGTTTTGGTAGCACACACCTTTAATCTCAGTATCTGGAGGTGGAAACAGGTGGATCTCTATGTGTTCCAGGCCAGCCGAGGCTATATAGTGAGACCCTGTCTCAAATAAAAATAAAAATAACTTCTTCTTGGTGTGAATTTTTGGTCATTACAAGGTTTTTTCCTTGGGGCTGGAGAAATGGCTCAGTGGTTAAGAGCACTTACTGTTCTTGCATAGGACCCAGGTTCAGTTCCCAGCACCCACAGAGCAGCTCACAGCTGTCTGTAATTCCAGATCTAACACCGTCTTCTGGCTTCTGCCAGTAGCAGGCACATATGTGGTGCACATGCATACATACAGGCAAACACATTTACATACAAAATAAAAATAGTAAATCCTTCTCTCTTGGGCTAATGAGGTCGCTTAGTAGATAGTGCCTGCCGCCAAGACTACCTGAGTTCCACCAGGTGGAAGAAGAGCAACACTCCTAGGGTCATCCTGAAGCCTTTGTAAGGTTGTGTTTACACAGCCTCCCTCCCCTAATATACACAGTAGCAAAGCAAATGGGGTTTGCAGGGGACCAGGGCTTTTTCCACTCACATTCCGAAGAGACTTTGCCAAAGCCCATCTTGACGGGACAGGTCTTTCTGCCCTGTACCCAGCCTGGGAATATTACAGATCTATCAGTGTAGACCCTAAACATCCCAGACATCATGCATTCATCCATTCATCCATCCACCTGGAAGCAAGTATTTTAAGGCCACTTATGACAAACTGCACTTTAAGTTCTAAGATTTTTTTTTTTTTTTTTTTTTTTTGGAAAGACAGTATTGTGACTCTGCAGAGCTTGGCGGTTCAGGGTTGGCATCTCATGTGTAGGGTGTGGCAATGAAAGGAGAGCTCACGGCTCAGAAGGACTGTCCTTAGTCATCGTTTCCGTGTGTGTGTGTGTGTGTGTGTGTGTGTGTGTGTGTGTGTGTGTGTTTTCCCTGTCTTCTCTTCTTTGTTCCCACAAATGTTCCCTGAAAAAAAATAACAACAACAAAAACACCATAAAACCCTGTTTTATCCTGAGGCTCAGAGCTTCTGGAAGAATATCTTCAGGAAGCAGAGGAACTCTGAGCCTGAGAGCAGCACAGGTGTGGAAGCCCTTTCCATTCACTCAGCCCAGCCTGGGGGTGGGGGACACTGCCCCCAGGGGCCTGAGGTGCCTCTCTCCCAGGACATCCCTGCCCTGATGGCCAGGTGCATTTGTCTGACTTAGTCTCACTATGGCAGGGCTCCATGAAGCTGTAGGGAGTGGGTGCACTGGTTCCATCTTTTCTGCTCCCAGCAAAGGGAAAGGTTTTGGTTTTGTTAACCAAATATATGCCCAACCATGCTATCCCATTTCAGCATGCATTCTTTCACAGATCATGCATACTCTGGTCCCCCTTTCTTCTGTGAACCTGCTCTCTCTACTACCTTCCTCATCAGTGAGCTAAGCGAGTCTCTTGACACATGTGGGAAAACATATGACACACGCACGTACACACGTAAGAGGTTAGCTCTTAGAAACACCACAGCCTAAACCAGTGTTCTCAGGCCTGGCTGTTTGCTGGAAGCAGGAAGGAGCTGTCAAAAAACACAGGTAACTGAGTCCTGCCCCATAGAGACTCTCATTTAATTAGTCACCTGTCCCATCCCTCTTCCCTTCCCCACCCTCTCCCTGCTCCCTCCCCCTCCCTCTTACCTTCTTCCCCTCTCCCCCTCTCCACCACAGGTAATTCTAACACAAATTCACTGTCTAAACCGTGTCCTCAAGGTTTGGATCTGTTAGAATGACCTGGGAACTTGTAAGAGTCCCATACTCAGGCTGGGCCTCTGACCCCGGAGGCAACCTCTGTGTTTTGAAGTCCCCAGGGCAATTCCATGAAGCCACAATGCACTGGATTCTGTTCTCTGGCTGGTGCCTGCCAATGCTTTTCTCTGAGTACAGAAATGGAGGCTGGGTGAGAAGAGTCTTGTCCCTTGTGAATGGCCACTGTCTGACCCAGCTGTGTGCTCACACATCCCTGCCATTTCTGTATTTTTCTGTGGTCTGGTAGATATCCTCTGGCCACAGTTTGGGACAGTACGCTGGCCCAAAGCATCCACAGCACTATAGAAGGAGCACGGTGGATTCTCAGCTAAGGAAGGGAGCATTCCTGGTATGCAGTGAGCCGTGCCTTCACTTTCCGGACAGAGGGCTTCAGAGTCACTGCGATGCTGTGCTCTGACTTTAGTTTAAAAAACTTTCAACTTTAGAAGAATGATAAGAGCAAAACAAATACATTCATTTAAACTTAGCAGGTTGGTGTGTGTGTGTGTGTGTGTGTGTGTGTGTGTGTTTATTCCTAGGGAATTTGTTTGCCTGTTTGGTGGGCCTTATAAAAGTTAGTTGTAAACATAATGACATTTGATTCTAAAATTTGTTATTTGTTTGAGACTGAGTCTCATGTAGCTCAGGCTAGCCTCGAATTCGCTATGTAGACAAGGGTGACCCTGAAATGTTGATCCTCCTGCCTCTCCTGAGTGGTGTGCACCACCTCACCTGGCCTTAATTCTTAAATTCTTGATGGTCCCTAAGCCCAAGGTCCTTCTCCCACACAACCACAACCGTCTTTTCACTTGCAGGAAAGTCAGGATGGATGCAACGTAATATCTAACATAAACTGCTTTCATATTTCTTCACATCTCTAGCTTCTAGTTCTGAACTCAGAGCCAAGCCATAATCACACAGTATTTTCAGCTGTCATGTCTCTCTAGTGACCTTCAGCCTAGAATAGTTCCTGAATCGTTCCCCACCCTCCTTTGGGCCAAGTGTCCTGAATTATGTCCTTCTAGCAGGACCATATTGCCTCCTTCTCTGAGCTGAGCAGAGAATATCACAGCAGGTTATAGACAGCTGTATGACAGCGCTCATAACGGGAACCTCCCTGTGTCTGTCTGGTGGCTTACCTGAGGTACCATAGGACAAGATGCAAGTGCCTGTGACCTGGTGCCTTTGCAGACATGTGCCTGAGGGAGGTCCCAGCCTGGTGCGACACTCTTCAGCCTTCTCCACTCCTGCACCCCAACAATGTACCTCTTAGGCTCCCCATCTAGTTGCTCAGGTCAGTTGTCATTAATCAACCCATCCTTGCTTTCTTCCTCCCTCATCTAGAACACTGCAAAGGCCTGGGGGTTTGTTCTAGAATATGTCTTGAGCCACCTGTGCCCTTCTCCCAATCCTTGCAGAGCCTGTGGCTGCCTTCCAACCCACTTCTTACACTCTCTTGCCTTTCCATGACAAATCTTCCATACAAATGCCAGAATTGTCTTCTAAGCCCTTAAGACCTGGAACTGTCTAAGGGGACAGAAGCAGGAGGCACAGCCTGAGGAGTTCCCTAATCTTTTAAGGGCCTCGGTTCAGGCCAAACTGGGATTTGTGACTTTGACACAGAAACGAATTTCAGGGTAAGCCCTATGAAGCAGCATTGATCTTTTTATTATAAGACATTTTAAACATAGATTTTAGCTATGAGGGTTACCAGGGGATGCTTGGAAATAGAGACAGATGCACTGGAGAACATGGGGGGGTCCTCTCTGAGACAGACTCTTACTTCATAGTCTTTATATAGTCGTAGGTAGGACTTTGGTAGGATTTGAAACTATTATCTTCAAAAGGTTGCTAAGAAACCTAAATGAGATCACAGAATGGCTCCTGATGGACCCCCGATGGGGTTATATAGTCCATGAGGTCACAGAGATACAAGGAGGTAGCAAAGTTAGCAGCCTTGAGATCCCCAGAAAATATCTGAGGAAAGGAGGGAGAACCTGCCCAAGCTCATACCCATCCAGGCCTTGATGTTAATCCAAGGGTCACTGATGTTAACATCAAAGGAATAGTGCCAGCAACTCCTCAGAAAATGTTAATTGTGTTGGGATTCTCACTTCTCAATGGAGAGACTTTAGCCAGGCTACAGAGCAAGGGGCTCCTTCCCTTTGCCATGTCCCCAGAATGTTCCTTGTCTTTGCATCTCGCCTCAGAACTGTCTTGCTAAGACCTTCCTATGAGTCCTAGGCAGACTCCCAACTCCTTACAAAAGGGGGACCCTTCCACCTGCCTGGGAAATCAAACTGGATAATCATGCTGGAAAGGCCCAGTGCAACCTTACAAGGACACGACAGAGAGCAAGCTCCCCTTCTGGAGGATGCTGCCCTGGGATGCAGGTTTACTTAGAGGAGCAAGCGGGCCAGAGGAAGGGGTGTGATAGTCTTGGTCCAACTGGCCAAAACTGGCCAGTGGCTCAGCTCTTGTTCTGAGAGGTGGCTTCAGAGATGTTGCTCCAGGAGCAGTTGGGTGCCCAGGAGATGGCTGCTCCCAGTCAGCAGGGGAAAGCAGCTTCAGTTTCCATCATTGGGTAATAGCTCCTGCTTGGAGGGATGTGGTGGGGTGGGCTCCTTAGGGATGAACAGTCTGCTAGGCTTTTTCCAGAATCCAGATTTAGGGCAATGACTGGAGACTTCTAGGCGCTACTCTAGGGGTCTGGAAGAGAGGACACCCAAACAGTAAAACTTCCCTGTTATTCTTATCTTGGAGCCCTGAGTCTTGCAGATAAGTTAGTCACGGGCTTACTTAACCATTGTTGTGTCAGTAGTGTTTAGACAGACACTCTCTGTGACTAACATGCTGATGGGCCGTTAAGCAGGGGTCTGACCCAAAGGTTTAAGACCAGGGAGACAGACACAAAATTAAAGCAGAAAGGCCAAATATTATCATGCTGTTAATCCCATCTAGCTCCTATAGGCCTAAGTGAAGAGTTGATGCTCTTTGACAACACAGCCTCCAAGTCCCTGTTACAATCTTGCTTGAATAAACACTCACCACATCCTGTGAGGTTTCACTTCTGCCTGAATCTTGGACCTGGTCCCCGCTGCCTCTCCCGGTTTTCACTGCCCCAGCCATTTTGGCCTTTTTGTCTTCCTTGGTGTTGTATTTTGTTTTCTGTTGCTGTGATAAAGAACATGACTAAACACAACTTGGGGCGAAAAGGGTTTATTTTATCTTACAACTCTCAAGCACTGCATCACTGAGAGAAGTAAGGGCAGGAACTCCAGGCAGGAACTAGGCAGAAGCCATGGAGGAATACTGCTTACTGGCTTGCTCAGCCTGCTTTCTTCTACATCCCAGGACCACCTGCCCAAAGATGGCACAGCCCAGTGGACTGGGCCATCCCATATCAATTATTAATCAAAACAATACCCCACAGACATGCCTACTGGCCAGTCTGATAAAAAAATTTTCTCAGCTAAGATTTGTCAGATATGCCGGGCATTGGTGGTGCACACCTTTAATCCCAGCACTCAGGAGGCAGAGGCAGGTGGATCTCTGTGAGTTCGAGACTAGCCTGGTCTACAAGAGCTAGTTCCAGGACAGCCTCCAAAGCCACAGAGAAACCCTGTCTCGAAAAACAAAAACAAAAACAAAAACAACAAAAAAAGAGATTTTTCAGATATGTCTAGGTTTGTATCAAGTTGACAAACCAACCCATACATTCAGACGATTCTCTTACCCAGGACCCTGTCCCTCTATCCTTTGTGATCAGATACCAGCACCAGTGCCACCTCAACAGAAAAGCCTTCCCTGCCTGTCCACATTGTGGTCACATCCATCATATTGTTTCCTCATTTCTCCAGTCTCTCTGTCCACATCCAGAACCTCCCCTGGGACCCCGAGTGTGTGCCTCCAGCACTCAGCACCCTGCCTTGTGCACAGCTGGGACATACTGGTTGGGTGGATGAATCCCAGATGGGAAGCCCTCCCCTGTGCTGGGGAGGGACTGTTTCGAACCTAGAAACCCAGGAGACCAGCTCAGAGGCCTCAGAATTCATGGATGCTTGGGAAAGAAGTCATAAAGAGAGCTAGCAGGAGGCCCAGAGCCCCTCCCAGCTATACACCAGGCTCTCAGACTTTGTCCTGCACACAGTATTTCTAGTAACAGTGGCCACACTGATCAAGCATTGCCTGTGCCTCCGTGACTTGGAGACCCTCTCCCTGGCCTCATTCTTAAATGCCATAGACACCGCTGAAGCATTCCCTCCTCACCACTTCTCTTCCTCCATCTACCAGCAGGCCAGTTCCAGCCTGGCTGCCAATCACTCTCACGTGCTGAGGCCCCTCTGGGTTCCTGTCTCCACATCCCTGCTGTTGTGAGAGACAGACAGACTCTGCCAGGAACGGTACTCAGCTTCCTGCTTCTGGGTCTGATCTGCTTTCTCTCTGTACCTCGAAGCAGACTCCTGGCTGTAAGCCAGGCCCTGTTGCTGCTGTGGGTTAGAAGGCAGTGTCTTCTAACCAACCAATTGACAACCATCTTGACTGGCCTTGGTGACAGAGTTAATTCATGTTTGCTTATTTGTTTGTTTTATATATGGAATCCTTCACAAATTTTCATGTTATCCCTTGCATAGGGAACATGCTAATATTCTATATATTTTTCCAGTCTTAGCATATGTGTTGCTGAAGTGAACACTCATGTTAGTTTATTTGAGATGGAGGTTTCTATGTTGTCCAGTCTGGCTTCAAAGTTCTGCCTTGGACAGTCTTCCTGCCACAGTTTCCAAAGTAGCTGAGACTACAGGTATATGCCACCGCGCTGGGTTCCAAATTGTGATTATTTTAATAAAAATTCTTTTTTAAACTGAGTGGCATGCCTTTAGTCCCAGCACTTGGAAGCCAGAGGCAAGAGGATCTTGGTGAGTTCAAGGCCAGCCTGGTATACAAAGTGAGTTTCAGGACAGCCAGGACTATACAGAGAAACCCTGTCTTGAAATCCACCCCCCAAAATTCTTTTTTCAAAAAGACTATTTATTGAGACAGGATCTCTCTATTATGTAGCGCTAGCTATCCTGGAATTCACCAGGCTGGCCTTTACTTACAGAGATCCTCTCTGAACTCCTCTGGAATGCGGGGATTAAAGACACGTACCACTATGTCTAGCCAGTCTATTTATTTTTATTTTATGTTCATGAGTATTTTGCCTACATTTATGTGTACCTCATGTGTGCAATACCCACAGAGGCCAGGAGAGGGCGTGGGAGCCACTGGAACTGTAATCTCAAGACAGTTGTAAACTGTCATGTGGTTGCTGAGAATTGAACCCAGGTCATCTAAAAGAGCAACCAATGCTTTTAAACGCTGGAGCCATCTTTCTACCCACTCACCCCAAATTGTGAAATTAAACTTGAGAGCGAGGCTTTGGGGCTTAAGCATGCTGGGTTTACCTTTTGATCCTGTCAAATGCTAGTTGGGTATATAGCAAAATCCCTAACCCCCATCTGCATCACTATTTTCCCTGCTAACTGGGAGTGGTAACTGGTATGTTTCTCTAGGAATACCTGCAAAGCACAGGGTTTAGAAAATGCTGGAATTTCCGGTTATAAAACGGACTTTGACTGAAACTTTTTGTCCCAGGTGTGCTGACCTCCACTCACCTTTGGCCCCACCCCTCTGTCACCAGCTGCTCCTACTGGGAAACTCAACCCTAGGCCTTTCTCCTGGGTGGGGACCATCTGATCCCAAGGGAGAAATGTTTAGAAGGTTCCTTAGAGGTAAATAGCTGAACTGTCTTGGTCCCTGCTACATTCCTGTGACCAGGAAAAAAAAAGTGGCTAAGAGTACTGTGATACAGAATAGCCCTTTGGTTTTTTGTGGGGAGAATGCTAGGGACTGACCCCAGGGCCTCTGGTATGGAAGTTCAAGTACTCCACTACCAGGTTAGTCCTTCACGTATGTCAGGAGGAGGACTGGTCTCTCTGTAGAGGAGAAAGAATGTTACCTCTACTCTCCCCAGGCCTTCTATCCAGAACCCACAAATTAAACTGACAAAAGAAATCTCAATCTCTCTCTCTGTCTCGCCTCCCCTCTCCTCTCTCATCTCCTCTCTGCCCCAGTCTCTACTCTGACCCCTCCCCTGCCCCACCCACGCTATGTAGACCTCGGCCTGGAACTTGCTTTGTAGCCAAGGCTGGCGATCCATATCCTTGCTATTCTCTTCCTGGCACAAATTTACAAATTCATGTTGTCGCTACCCTCCTCCTCCTCCTCCTCTTCCTCTTTTTTGATTTATTTTTTTACTTTTTATTTTTCTCTCTTCTTTTTTTGAGATGAAGTCTTACTGTAGCCTAAACTAGGCTTGAGCTCATAGCAACCCTCCTACCTCAGCCTCCTGAGGGCTGGGATTACAGGCATGAACCACTATGCCCGGATCAAGTTTTCTTTATGAAGGGTGATGTCTCCTGCTTCTCCACACACACACTGTCTGGTATTTCTCTGTTGTCTTTAACTCAAAAGAATCCTGTATCAGTCAGGCATGGTGATGAACGCCTTTAATCCCAGCACTCCAGAGGCAGAGGCAGGTGGTTCTCTGAGTTCAAGGCCAGCCTGGTCTACAGAGACAATTCCAGGACAGCCAGGGAAACCCTGTCTTTAAAACAAACAAAAATACAAAAAGCAAAAATAATCCTATGTCAAAGTAGCATATGGGCGGGGGGAGGTTTGATCCTCTGATCTCTCTCTAAGGCCCCCCCATATACACAGACACCTCCATGTCTACCTGAACTAAGTTGCTTGACCCAACAGTGCAGGAAGCTGAGTACCTACCCTGCCCTGAGGACTCGGCTTCACAGTGGCTGCCTTGCTCACCCTAGCAGTGCCTTCTCCCCAGCACTGAAGTTACAGGCTTCATGCCAGACGGCTCTCCTGAAGCAGTTGTTTTAGGTTTACTACTTTTGTTTTACATGTCTGAGTATTTCATTTGCATGTGTGTCCCTGCACCTCATGTGTGCAGTGCCCAAGGAGGGCAGAGGAGGACATCAGATCCCCCGGAACTAGTGTTAGGAATGGTCGTGAATCACCATGTGGATGGGTGCTGGGAACTGAACCCTGATCCTCTACTAGAGCAACAAATCCTCCTAATTGCTGAGCCATCTCTCCAGCTCCCAGAAGGAAGTGCTTTTTATAATTATTTTTTAATTTTAATATTTTTTTACATTTTTTTTCTCACTCCCCTTCCCTCCTCCCCTCTCCCCTTCAACCTCCCCTCTGTCACCCATGCTCCCAACTTACTCAGGAGATCTTGTCTTTGTCCCTTTCCTCGGCAGATCCATGTATGTCTCTCTTGGGGTCCTCTTTGTTACCTAGGCTGTCTGGGGCTGTGGCCTGTAGGATGGTTGTCCTTTGCCTTATGTCTAATACTCACTTATGAGTGAGTACATATTGTATTTGTCATTCTGGGTCTGGGTTTCCTCACTCAAGGATGGCTTTTTCTAGTTTCAGGGGAAGTTTTTAATCTAAGCTAAAGTGGTGTGAGATGGGTGGCAGGTTAGAGGCATGTTGTCTCTGTTGGGGCTGATGGCAGGTGGCTGCCCTTCCCACCTCTGTCCTGACGATAGGCGGGAGCTCAGTTCCAGGTGACATGGGACACCTGGGGACAAGGTAGAGCTTCTTCCTTTAGAGCTCCCATCACTGTCTTGACATCCTGCTCCAGGCTTGGTTGTCTGAGCTCTCTTCTCCTTCCCGTCCCCATTACTCTACATGAAGCGCCCCTCGAGAACTGCCGCTGGAACCCCTTTTAGGATCTGTTTCTGTCCTCGTTGCTCAGTACATTCTGCTTTAGGTTTGGCACCAATCTTTCCTGATGAAATCCTTGTCAGATGATGAGAATCACTCCAGCTAACACAAGCTCTCCCTGTGAGGCCTGCAAATACACGCGCTGTCTGTCAGCATAACTGTTGCTCTATCTTTTCCTCTGTGGGTTATTTTGTTGGTCCCACTCTGAATGTGTTTTTTATCGTAAATAATTTTTACAGATGTCAAGGGGGAAAAAAATCCACAATGAATTCTATTTAAGGAAGAGAGACTGTATGGGGAAAGGAGTAGGGAAGTCTTCAGCAGGGAAGAGGCTGTTTCCATAGGGATGAGAATGGACCCGAACTGCATCTGCCAGCATTACCAGGGGCAGATGTTTTTGTAAGGTACATACTTCTATTAAAAAATGTGAGACACTTGCCAGGCAGTAGTGGCACACACCTTTAATCCCAGGACTCAGGAGGCAAAGGCAGGTGGATCTCTGTGAATTTGAGGCCAGCCTGGAGTGAGTTTCAGGATAGCCAGCGAAACTCTGTCTCAATGGGGGAAAAAATGGGACACTTAATGAATCCATGTGTCATCCTTGCACAGGGGCCACGCTAATCCACTGTGCATTGTTCCAAGTTTAGTTTGTATGCTGCTGAAGCGAGCACCCTCGGATGGTCTTAAGCTGGTCCTGAGAACTAGGATTGCAGGCATGTACCACCACACCAGAGCGTCATGCATGCTAGGCACACTACCACCTGAGCTGCATTCCCAGCCAGCTTTTATAGGGTGGAGGTGGCCCTAGGTAGGGTAGGCAGGCAGCAGAGTCACAGAACACTGTCCCTGAGGCTAACTTCTTAGAACAGTGGGAGTAGGCTTGTCCTGCTCAAGAATAATTTGGGGGCAAGTACTTTGTTCCAAGAAAAGAATGAGAGTTTGAAGTTTGAAAGTGCAGAGCCTACTGTTCCTTGGCACAAGCTTTCGCCCTCTGCAGAGGCCAGACTAGCCTCACTGGAGCTCTGTCCTACCCAGCTGTCACATGTTCATGGCCTGAAAAGAGAATATTGCTAGAGAAAGGATCTGGCCATCCCTAACTTATAAGAGCAGGAGGATCCCTATTGTACGGCCTCACCCTGCATCCTCTACAGTTGCCATGGACTGTCTTTTTGCAACCAGTGTTGTGGGTCCCTCTCCCCTGACTACTGCCTCCCATTTACCCCATGGGAAGTTGACAGGGGTTACCTCATAGTCCCCCAGGAGACCCAGAGGGATTGCTCAGGGCTGTATCCCTGGAATAAGCAAGTCAGAGGCTTGATGTCTATTTGCTGGCCTGGTAACCACACACTTTGTGTTATTGCTCTTTCCTCCCTTTCCCTCCTTCCTTAAGTCTCCTATCCCTCTCCATTCTGTCTTTCTGCTGTTTTTGCCTCCGCACAGGGCACCTTCCCTTTGGAGCCAGGTCTCAGCAAGAGGCAGACACAGGGCTGGGTGGGCTGTTGGAATAGTTGCAGCGCAAGCTAGGTGCCCACACTGTCCATGGCTGACCCCTGACTGCCACCCATCCTTTCTGCTTAGACTATACCCAGTTGTACCCACTGCCCTGTGAGGAATCTGAGACACTGACAACAGTTAATGCATTGTCTAGGGGAAGGACTTAGAGATGCCTGGGTTGTCACACCAGTCTGGACCCAGGACTCCTGGTAGCCAGCTTTCTTCCACTTGTCCTGTGGTTTCTCTGCATCCCTGCCTCTTTTTGCCCCTGTGTCCCAGCCTGGGAGAAAGGAATAGCTGTGTTAAGAAGGACTTGCAGAGCTTGTCCTCATCAGGAGCATGCTTTTGCTAGGAGACAACCTGAGCATCACAGGAGCCCCCAGGTTGAGTGACAAGGCAGAAGAGTGCTCCTCCAAGCCTGCTTTGCTGGCATCACCTGGACACAGAGGTCCTGACCTGAAGACCTTTGTCTGGCTATGGAGCAGGGAACTGTGGGGTGAATATAAATAAGAGACACCCCAGAAAGGGCCTCCTCTACAAGGAGCCTGGAGATGATCTGGGCTTCTTGGCCTCCAAACTTCATTCCATTTATTTATTTGTGTGTGTGTGTGTGTGTGTGTGTGTGTGTGTGTGTGTGTGTGTGTGTGTGTACATATGGAGGCCAAAGGACAAGCTGTGGGAGTTAGTTGGTTTCCTCCTTCCACCATGTGGATCCTGTGATCAAACTCAGATTATCGGTCTTGGTGGCATCTCTAATCTTCTGAGCCATTATGCCTCTGGACTCTGAATGACCCTAGGCACCTTAAGGATGTCCCCACCCAGAGGAGGAACTTTACCAACCTTATTGGCTTTTGGGACCCCTTTAAGCCCCAGAGTCTTTGCTATAGAAGTGCAAATCCAACTGACTCAGGGTGTGGTGTGCAATGCTTTTGGGGCTTAGCTGCCACTTCCTCCCCTGGAGGAAACAAAATTTGTGATAACAGTGTGGGTTTGGTTGACAGCTATTACTCAGAGATTGAAAGGCTTGTCTCAATCAGTCACGTGTGTCTGCTCTCTCCATCTATCCACACCCTAGAGCCCCTGGGCCACACAACTACAAGGAAGAAGTAGTCTTCTGTTGTCTGTAGGAATGCCACCCCTGGGAGTTAATGCAATACACAACCAGTGCAGCTGACCATGGCAGTTCCCAGGCAGCCGTCTTTCATGATCACTGTCTGGTTATTGTGACAGCCCCTGTGCTGACTTCCTGTCCCCTCTCATCTTGACTAAACCTCTCTGTGTCATTACCCCAGTCCTTCCCTAAGTCCTTCTCCTTCATCTCACTATAAACATAGACTACAAATACAGGGACCCTGAGAGAAGAATCCCGCCTGTGAGAGGGGTAAGCTGTGTAGTACTGGGCAAACTACTTAGCCTCTCTGAGGCCAGTATCCTTATGTGAAAAATATTGATAAAATGCCTAGCAGATTATACTTGTTTTTACTGTTATTGATCACTAGATTCTGAGCTTCAGGAGGTCAGGGCTATCTCTGATTTGTTTCTGTGCCTCGAGGAATGACCTACTAGGACTGGGTGAATATTTGTTGAAAAAAATGAAGGGCCCTGGGCTGTCCGTTTGACCAGAGCCCACCTATAGCTTATATACGGAGCTCAGTACTTCCTCCTATCTGGTGCTTAGCGTCTCTGACAACAAGGTCCTCCCACCTGTAAGCTGGTGCTCACTCCCTCTCCTAAGTGGTCCTCCTGCCTCTGCTGTGTTCACTGGGTGCAGGTTCTGTCCTAGCAGACTTTGCCAGCCCTTCCCTGCACCAGGACACCCCTGTCTAGGCCATTCTCTGTGTTTGGAACACAGGGTCGCCTGGACCATTGCCACGCCCCCTGTGATTCCCTAGAGCTGGGGGTGGGTGCAGAAGCCCTGAAATCAATGACAACTAAGATTCACCCCTGCATTCTGGTCACTTCCACCTTACAGGTGCACCTTCCCAAAGGGAAAAAGGACAGGTACCACAGTGCCAGGCTAGAGGGCATGAATGGCTGCCACCTCCCCAGGTCCTGCCCAGTGTCTAAAGCCTGACTGGGTTTGGGGTAGGTTTGTGTGTGTGGTATGGGCAATCCCAGCACTGAGGGCAAGGCAGGAGGTGGAGAGTTCCAAGGGAGCCCAGGTTAGGAACCAGGAACTTGTCTCCAAACAACAGCCAAAAGATAAGTAAATAAGTGGTCTTTGGGTCAGATGGAGAAGCAACACCGGAGACCCATATGTGACATCTTGGCTTTTGAAAAATGAGCACTTCAAGTTCTTAGGACTGGCTCTAGGACTGGCTCTAGGGAGCAACCAACCATGTCTATCAATCATGGATGGGAGGGGCAGGGTTTCCCTACCTGTCAGAAAGGCCTGAATCTGAAAATAGCCTGCCCTTCCAAATAAGACCTTAAGCAAGCCAGGCAACCTCTCCCAACATCAGCTTGTCTGTGAAATGGGTGCCATCTTGCTGCACCTCTGGGCCTGCTGGAATGGTTCTAGGAGGTACAGCTAGAGCCCTTTCAGTGTTAGCCAGGGAATGCTGGCTCCTGACAGTGAGACATGGTTTGAGAAATGTAGGTAGCTGTAAACATTCATACTTTAGTTCTATTTCCTGTTGACAGGCTCCTCTTTCTCCTATGACTAGCTACAGGTGGTGGCTTTATCCCCAGGTCTGTTTCCCAGTGGCATGTGTGCGTTTGTGTACGCATATATGTCTTATTATGATAGGCATTAGCCCATGGGACTATAAAAAGCAGCACTGTGTTGCAGCTCCCAATGAGGGTGCTTGCTGAGCCCTCCCCTGCCACTTGCTTCCTATAGATTCCTGTCCACCCCAGGCTCTAACAGCCTCTCCACCAGGTTCTTAGTCCCCATTCCTCACAGCCCCACCCCAGAGGTACAGGTGAGGCAGTAACCACAACCCCTCCACCCCTGACGTGGTCTCCAACTCAGACAACACCCACTGTCCATACCTCCAGCACCCTATGAACCCTTTAGGTAGTCCCTAAAACACACAGAAAACAAGTACTATGCTACATAGGATATTTCCAGGAACTTGGCGGTACAAAGCATTCTGGGAATTCTTAAGAGCCAGGCGATAGATTGGTTTCCTTGGCACAGAGCCCCTCAGAGCTGTGACAAACCAAGCCCATCTGTACTGTCAAAAGGAATGGGGAGGACATGCAGTGTTTGCACTCAAACTTGACCAGGAAGGCTATTCTTCTCCACTGGAATACACTTTGGGACATGTATAGGGCTTGCTGCCCCTCTTGTGACCTGTACCCATATGTGTGTCCTGGTAGCTGATTAAACCACCCTGTCCATGTGTGCATAAATTCCTACATTCTGACCTCTGGACAATTAATGCATATGCCCAGTCTACTGGACACTCTGGTAGATCACACACTAGGCTTACCTGAGGGGCCTTAAAACCTCCAGATTTAATTGGTTTGCAGTTTCACCAGTTGGGAGTTTGCCAAACAGACTTGGTGGTTTTAAGGTGCAGCCAGCTATATGGTTGGGTGCACAGCAGACAGGGTCAGGGGATCCATTTGAATTTGAAATCTTGGAACAGGTAAGGCCAGAGGAAAACGGGACTGTGTTAAGGCCCCAATGCTGGCTGGTTGCAAGGCCTGAACCAGGATAATGCTACTCCATTTGTAGCTGGTAGAATAACTTACACCACACCATAGCCTGGAAAGTTCTCACCTTGTGTGTGCATCATGGGCACGAGAGATGGAGGGAGGCACAGTCAGAGGACAACTTTGGGGAGTAGGTTCTCTCCTTTTGCCTTTATATGGGTACCAGGGATCAAACTCAGGTCCCCAGTGAAAGGATTCAGGCATTATGCTGGTCTGCCCCTGTCACCTGGCAGAATGCACTCAGGCAGTACCTTGGTCAGTCCAGGGTTCCATGACTATTGGTCTGCATGCAGGTGCTCAGGACCCCTTTAAAAGAAGACACTGCCCACTTTCTCTCTCTCTCTTTCCTGCTGTTCCCCTGGGGCAGACAGGACTGTTCCTGTCTCCCTCTTCTGTCTTCTCTCTGTCTCTGTATCTCTTTGCCTCTTTTCTCTTTTCTTCCCCTGCTTCCCTTTCTAATAAAACTCACTTAACCTCTGTCTGCCTGGCACCTTTTCTCCCACCTCAGACACCCAGATTCCACGGATCTGCCAAGGTTCCCTGTGTGCTTTATCATAACACCCGGGTTTACACTGCAAGCACTTTTACCTGCTGAGCTATCTTGTTGGCCCCTTTGCCTTAGCTTCTGGATCCCCACCCTCCACCACCACCACCAAAAAAAAAAAAAAAAAAAAAAAAAAAAAAAAAAAAAAAAAAAAAAAAAAAAAAGCCTTGGTTGAGCCTGATCATGAAGTCAGCTCTGCACTTGCCACTGCCAGCTCAGGGTTCCAATAAACTGTCCCCAGAACTGTAAAGCTCAAGTCACCAGGGCAAGGAAACCATTGGGGTTTGGTCCTGTTACAAAACAAGCATCCTTTGGAGGGAGACCCCAGAGTTCTAGGCAGGGGTGGGATATGCACTTGGTTGGAATCGTGGAGTTGTTGGGGGCTCTCGTGTTGGCACTGATGCAGGAGGTCTGAGGTTCTCAGCCGGCTGGAGAGCAGCAGTCACCAAAACCCCTCCACCCTGCAGAGTAAACTGCACTTAACCTTTCTCCTCCTTGCCAGACCCCCAGCCCGACCGCTGTCCCATTGTTCCTTCATATGTGTGAATACGGCTTGGAGAAGCCCTGTGTCCCATGCTGCCAGTGTAAGGGACTCCCTGGCCTCCTAGGGCCCTACCTTGCCAGCCACAGCTGGTGGCAGCCTCCCCACCATGAGGGCTCACTCCTGACAGGACAGCTGCTACTGTCGGGGCTATTTTATTTTTATAACCCCCTCTGGGAGCTTGTAATCAAAGGCCAGTGTTAACAACATTGCTTGTCATAGGGAGCAGGGATGCTGGGGTGCTATTCTCAGCCCGGCCCTGGAAGGGAGTCTGTGACTGGCACCATTTGGGATAACACTCTCATCTCTTAGATGGGGAAAGTGAGGTTGTAGAGGACCTACCACTTCTTGAAGGAGGCTCACCTGAACTCTGCTCTAGATCAGGGTCCACGCCCCGCTGTCCTCACACCTTGGCTGACTGAGTGCAGGTTGCAAGCACATTTACCCCCTCCCCTCCAACACACACACATTCCTGGGTAGACTTGAGAATCAGAATGCTAACAAGCTCGCCTGACTGGCCACAGGGCTAGAATTCCTTTGGACACGACCCCACCCTCCCACCCCTGTACCAAACCCAGGTCTATGGTCCCCAGCTCTGCAGCAAATTCAGCCCTCAGCCTTCCAGCCCCAACCATTCTGCTTTCACTCAGAGCCACTTACCAGCCCAGCTGACAGTCCTGGGGAGGGGACAGTTAGACACCTGGTTCACAGGTACCTGCCTAACTGCTGCCTCTCCTTCTGTGACTACTGTTTTCTCACCTGCAGGAGGGTGGGGCCACCTATGCTGTTAGGCAAAGAAAGTGTTATTTCAACGGTTAGCTTTGCTAAACACAAATTTTAGCAGCCCGGATGTAGCTCAGTTGGTAGAGAGCTTACTTGGCGTTCATGAATCCCTGAGTTTGATTCCCAGCATAACTTAAACCAGGCCTGGTGCATTCTCAGCACTGGAGAGGGAAAGGCAAGAGGATCAGAAGTTCAAGGCTACATATACATACAAAAAAATCAGCCAGGCACCGTTAATCCCAGCACTCGGGAGGCAGAGGCAGGCAGATCTCTGTGAGTTCAAGACCAGTCTGGTCTATAGAGCTAGTTCCAGGACAGCCAGCGCTATTATATAACGAAACCCTGTTGGGGGGGCAGGGTGGAGAAGAAAAAAGAAAAACCAGTGTCTTGAAAAACTTTAAAAGAAAAAAAAGAAAAAAAAACTGTCTTGAAAAACTTAAAAAAAAAAACAAAAAACAAATCTCAAGGCTAACCTGTGCTACATTAGATACCAACTCTAAATTTTTAATTTTAAAAGGGTTTATTTTTATTTTGTGTGTGTGTGTGTGTGTGTGTGTGTGTGTGTGTGTGTGTGTGTGTGTGTATGTGTGTGTGTGTGTGCTACATGTGTGTGCCTGGTGATTGTGGGGACCAGAAGAGGGTGTCAGGTCCCCTGGAATTGGGGTTACAGCCATTTGGGTTCTGAGAACTAAACAAAGGACCTCAGCAAGTGCTCTTAGCCTGCTGTGTCATCTCCTAAGCCCCAAAATGTTAATTTTAAAAAATATTATCTATCTTTCTATCATTCTATCTGTCTGTCTATCTATCTATCTGTCTGTCTGTCTGTCTGTCTGTCTGTCTATCTATCTATCTATCTATCTATCTATCTATCTTGGACAGAGTTTCTTTGTGTAGCCTTAGCTGCCTTGAAACTCACTCTGTAGACCAGGTGGCCTCAAACTCACAGAGATCCACCTGCTTCTTTTGGTGTTTCAAGGCAGGCTTTCTTTCTATAGCCCAGGCTAGCCTTGAACTGCCTGAGTTGCTAGGGTTACACTTGTCTGTTGAGCCCATTGTGCATGTTGGAAAGTGGTGCTGAGGTGAGGAGATTTTCCCAAGGTTACCCAGCCACTGACTGGTGAGGTTGTTCAGTCTTCTGCACTTCCCACACATAGCCCCTGTGGGTGTGAGCCATTGAACCCCTGCAGGTCAGCCGCAGCTCAGCTGGTGGGTTACCCACAGCTTGGCCTTGAAAGTCTCTCCACACTCCCCATCTGCTCTTCTCTGGCCACACACACTGCAGGTTCTAATAAATTCCCAATCCTGTTAGCCAAGCAGTAGCTGTCTAGAGAAAACAGGTGGCCCTACAGAGCAGCAGCTTCCTAAGGGTCTGAATGTGCCTCAGGGACACAAGACTCCAGGGGAAGCTGCCACCCCAGTCTAGAAAGCTGGACATTTGTTATGCTAATGTGCAGTGACACACAAAACCACCCCAGTTTCTGGAAGAATTCACACTTGGAATCTTTGCCTTTGGTCTAAGCGGGCCTGTGAACCTCACTCCCTCTCTGGCACTGGGTGGGTGCCACTAGGACCCTGTCCTTGTCTTTGCCTCAGTCCAGAAAAGCTGCCTCTCCTAGGGTCTCACTTTCTCCCTCTGCTTTCATTCTCTCCTCTGACTGCTTCTCATGCTGTATTTGGTTGAGGGTCACCTTTGTGAGCTTGTCCCTGATGATCCTGGGGAAGTGCTTTGTGTCCTGTCTCTTTGGGTTGCCTGTGGGGTGTCCAGCACTGCACCCACTGCCCACTCCTCTCCCCATCCCAGATGCTTAGGAAGGGCAGCTCCTTTGTGACCTTCTTCTCTGCTTTCATCCCTGCTGTGATGGAATGGGTCCAGGGGTCAGTGGCAGCTAGCTCGCGGCCCATTCTAATGAAGGAAACTGAATGCCTGGGCAGCTGAAACTGGCCCCTTGCAAACGGCCAAGGGAGAGCCTGCCCTCCAGAGAGCGTGCCAGCTCTTGTTTGCCCCAGCCTGGTATTCTTAGACACAGACTGTGCCATGGGGCCCCAAAGAAGGGGCCCAGGAAGGGGAAGGTGACAGAAAGCAGGTTTATTTGGGGTGAATGGTGCCTTCCATGGCATGGTGCCTTCCGAAACTAGAAGAACAGACAGTGTGTCTGGGGTGGGAGTCAGGGTCAGATCTAGCAGGGTTCTGATGACAAACTCTCGGGACTCTGGGCTTGGGACCCTTCTCTCTCATTCCCTCCTCACAGAAGGCCACACAGCTGCAAAACTGCCCCTTGGGCAGCTGCATACTGACCCTACCTAGGGCTCCTTCTACTGGATTTGGAGGGGCTTTACACAGTGGAGAGGGCCTAGGAGGCAGGCAGGCTGGCTGGCATCCTGGCCCTGCATGTCCTCTGGTGGGCAAATCTCTGGGTTCAGCTTTCTCGTCTGTGAGGTGGGAAGAATGGCATATACTCGGGTACATCCGAATTGGATGGGGCCTGAGCTCTTTGAAGGCAAGGCGTGGCAGCATACCCTTGTTTTGTATGTGAACACTCTGGCAGGTCCCCTCTGGAGTACTTGAAAGGTCTAGGAGCGGAAGCTTGGGAAACTTTCACTGCAGATACAGCTAGCTGCACCCTGCCTGGTGGACCAAGAAGGGTGGAGCAGGCTGGCTTACACCAAACTCCTTCTGGTCTCTGCAGTCAGCCTCTGGGAGGGAAGCCCTCATTCCTATCATTGTCACCTCTCCATCCAGGGTGAGCAAAACTATCCAGGCATCATTGAATACAGGCAGCACCCTCTACCCCTGCCTTCGTGGTCTCACCTAATGTCTGGGGGTGCTCTGAGAATAGGATGTGGTAGCCCCTCTGAGGCTTTCTGTCTGGGAGGATTATGGTCAGTGTCTTGCTGTGATAGGGGTTCTCTTGCTGTGATAAAACACCATGACCAAAAGCTACTTGAAGAGGAAAGGATTTATTTCATCTTACACTTCCAGGCAACAGTCTGTCACTGAGGGAAGTCAGGGCAAGACCCTGGAAGTAAGACCTGAAGCAAAGACTACTGGAGAAGGTTGCCTACTGGCTGGCTCCTCACTGCTTGCTCTCAGCCTGCTTTCTTATAGACCCCAGGACCACCTGCCCAGGGGTGGAACCACCCATAGAGGACGAGGCCCTCCCAAATCTGTCAATGGTCAAAAAATGCCCCCCAGGATAATCTTATGGAGCATTTCCTTAATTCTGGTTCCATCTTCTCAGATAATTCTAGCTTGGGGGGGGGCAGTTAGTGAAGGAACCAGTGGGCCACACTGATGGGCAGGTCAGCAAGGTGACACCCGGGGAAAGAACAGGGTATGTGGCAAAGCCTCTGAGACACTGACAAGAAGCCAGAGAGAATTCTCACCATCCTGGCATCTGCCTTGCCTCTGGTTCCTATGTGCCACAATGGTGCCATATTGTACGGCAGTCTGGCATTATGATGCTAAGAGAACCAAAAACATCTCCAGACCCCGCTAAGCGTAAACAGAGACTGTCTCCTCACATCTCTGTGACTCCAAGATGAGGCCCGGGAGAGTGGCTGGAAAAGGTGGCTTCATCGAGCTACACAGGTGAGATGTGGTGGGACAGGGATAAGTAGCTCGCTGCCACTTGTCCTGGCCTGAAGTTCTCTGAGCTTCACAGATGGACCCTGATAAGTGTGCCTTCTCAAATGTCCTAGGGGCTAGCCTCCCATCGCGCTGACCCTGATAAGTGTGCCTTCTCAAATGTCCTAGGGGCTAGCCTCCCATCGTGCTGTGGGAGAGGAGGAAGCTTTGGGGCAGATCATCACCGTAGAGACAGAGAATGTGGGGAAGTGACAGAGAGAGGTAGGTCGGGGGCACAAAGCAGCAGATGGGATGAACAAGTCTTAAGGAGCAGACGAACAGCCTGAGGCTGTAGCTGGTGGGATGAAGCTTGGGAATTTTGCTTCAAGAATAGATTAAAGTTGCTTTCAGGATGGGGTTAGGGGTGGTGACATGTTAATAATTATTCCACTATAGTAGATGTTATACTCTATATGTATCTTAAAAATATATATTTTTAAAATTTGTGTGGAGGGGGTAGTAGCTTGGTCTAGGTGACAGCAGTTGAGTGCAGACTCAAGACCTGCTGCTATGGGGCCATAGGCTGAGAGGACCATCCTGGGCTGGTGACCCTCAATGACTCTGGGTGAAGGCCTGTGTAGTTAGCTAAGTGTAGTGGGAATGGAGCTGAGGGACATGGCAGGTTTCCGGGGAAACTAAGCATCTAGAATGTGGACATGTTCCCTTTGGATGCCTCTCAGATACTGGGGCCATGTTATCCACTAGTGGAAGCAGGCATTCAGATTCCTGTGGGTCCCAGGCACTCACTCATTCTTCCATCTTCAGAAGTGTGCTCTGTAGTAGGCCCTTCCAGGGGCCATCTGGACTGCCTTGCTAAGGAATTGCAGTCACCCTGGAGCCACCTACCTTTCACGGCCAGGAGAGATGCAAAACTTCTACCTTCTTGCTTCTTGTTTGGACCAACTACTCTGGAGCCCTGTGACATCCACTGAAGTCCCTCTGCCTCCTGTTTTCCATATACTTTCCAAGGCCTGATGGCTAGGACACCCTAACCGCTTCCTCCAAGCAGCTGGGTGCAGGGGTCTGGAGCTCAGGGTAGAGGTCCAGGCTGGGCATTAACACGGTATGGAATTTAAAGGCACAGGTCAGACAAGACTTCCATCACCATGGAAGAAGGAGAGGGAAAGGGCTTGAAGCCCAAGGGAAGGGGGACCACATTGAAAGCTGAGGCAGGCACAAGGGGACATCTGTGCCCCCAGGAGGCTCAGGTGTTGAAGATTGCTGGGTCATCACAGAAGTCGGTATTCACAGATTCAGGACTGGTGGCAACTTTATATAGAGTGCAGCCACTGCAAATATCAAGAGGGAGCTGGATACGGTGGTGTGTACCTGTAATTCCAGCACTTTGGGTGGCAGCAGCAGGAGGGCCAGGATTTAAAAGCCCTGTTTTAACCAAACAAGACGAAAATAAAGTAAAACAGAGGCTGGGGTGTAGCTCAGTTGGTAGAGTGCTTGCCTAGCATGTGCAAGGCTCCTGAGCTCCATCCTTAGCACCACCGGAAACTGGACACCGTAGTTCAGCATTGTAATCCTAACACTCAGGGAAGCAGGAGTACAAGGAGTTCAAGATCATCATCCTAGTTACATATCCAGTTTAAAACCAGTCTGGAATACACAGGGCCTCAAAAGCAAACAAATGAGCAGGAGGGACAGCTCATCCATGAAAGACTAAAGACCACCAAAGAGCAAACAAAAACAAAACAACAGGGGACTGAACTGCTGTTCACACTGCTGTTCAGGTGAGAGCCCACAAGCTGAGAGACTAGGTGAGTCCAGGTGGTCAACAACAGGGCTCTTAGGGACTGTAGCCTGAGCAGGGTGAATGCCAGGGGCCTCACCCCTGTGATTGTAGCCTTGTGGTTAAGTCGGGACAGCAGGAAACCTGGCCTGAAAACAGCTTCTTTTTAGGGCAACCCCCAACTGGCCTCCTCTGGGCTCAGCCTCTCCAGTTTCCACCTGAACACAGTGGCTCCTTCAGCCCTGGGCTGTGGTTTCTCCTGAAGTAGGAAGAACAGTGGCTCAGTGTCCCAAGGCCAGGCGTCTTTGGTTTTCCTTTGCTGAGCCCAGCCCTGGCAGAGAAGCCACAAAGAGCTTGTATGTGTGTGCTGAGAGAGGAGAGGCCAGTTCCAGTCCCCCAACCAGCTTGTCCCTCTGCTGCTCTGGCCTTCTGTTTATCCAGGGATAGATTGGGCAGGCCCAAGTAAACTGGTGGGTCCTAGGCTGGATGGCTCTGCTGCAGTGCAGGGCCCACAGGCCTGCTGCTAGCATGTGTCTGCTGTGGCTTGGGATGTTTCCACTGACATGATTAAGGAGACAATTTTGAGGGATTTGTTTGCTTTCAAAGTGGAATTATAAGTCTTTTAGTGTCTTCTGACCAGAAAAATCAGTCTACTCTCACCCATATCCAGAAGTTGAGTGGGGGGGGGGAGGGAGGGAGAGACAGAGAGAGAGAGAGGGAGAGAGAGAGCAGCACCCTGGAGTGTCCCTTGCAGAGGACCGCATTTGGGGCTGAGAATAAGGCAGATAACTAGAAAGAACAAGAACATGCTAAGGGTTGTCAGAGGGCCTCATGTGAGAACCAGCCTGAGCATCCATCCACAGGACTGAGGAGGGGCTGACAGTGGACACAGCTGAGGCACATGTGGGCAGTCCCCAAGACCTGGTGGGAGCTGCACCTAGTGAAAAGCAGCTGAGCTGGATAGTGGACACCTGCTGAACAGAGAATGAAGTGAAAGCCTTCCTGTCCTAGGCAGATCAGAGGCAGGTCTCAGCTCTGACCCCAGGCCTTGTCTCCTCTGACTCCTCTCTTCCTCATCAGTGGTATGGACCCAGCGACAGCTGCTGTGTAGCCGGTGAAGGTGAGACTCACAGGAAGGCAGGCATGCAGCTGACAGGCAATAACTGGTAGTTTTTATTAAGAGTAAACTGCCAGCGTCTGGGTGTGGTGGTGTATACCCTTCAGTCTAGCATCCAGGAGGCCAGGGTGGGTGATCTCTGTGAACTGGAGGCCAGCCTGGTCTACATAGCAAGTTCCAACTACACAGAGAAACTCTGTCTCAAAAAAACAACAATTTAAAAAAAGGAAATTATCCTCACTGGGGCCCAGTCCCCATGGGACAGAGGGGGTCGCCCAGATTTGTTCTGGGAAAAGGCTACTGGCTCTTAAAGGAGGCTTCTTTGATACCCACAGCTGTCTCCTTTCAAATATCTGTCTGGTTTGGTGTCACTTGCCTATGCTTGGGAAGCAGAAAGCAGGATCACCACAGGTTTGCAGCCAGTCTGGGCTACACTACAAGACTCTGTCTCAAAAAGCCCATGGATATGTGTCTTAGGAACCTTCCAGAAGGTCCTGCTAATTGACCCCCAGACGGTCTCTGCTCTCCACAGTGTGTGACACCAGGCATTCTCTGCTGTCCACAGTGTGTGACACCCAGGCAGAGCCTGGAATTCAAAGACAGACAGGGACATGGACTTTGTCCTCAACAATGGCAGCCTGGTTGGGGACCTGATAAAGCCGACATACATTGTCTACATCACAGCAGCAAATTGTCACTTGACTGGACAGGGGAAATCTTTATCTAGAGGTTATAGCTGAGTGGAGTTTTGCAGGATAAACAGATAGCCAGAAGGGACCAACCATTTGATAATAAAGCAATATTCTCAGGCTGTTCCCATCGCCTCTTCCAAGCTTTGTGGTTATGGGTGAGCCATTTCTTCTATGCAGGCTTCAATTTCCACCTTTCTTTTTCCTCTTGTCTCCCCTCCCCCCCTTTGGACACTGCCACCTCTTTTGAGATAGTCTACCCCCCTCCTTTTTGTTCTTGCAACCTGGGAGGTTGAACCTAGGGCCTATGCAAGTCTGTACTGAGCTACACCTCAGCCCTTTGTCACAGGCCATTGTGTAGCTGAGCCAGGCCTGGAGATGCTCCTCTCTCTCTCTCTCTCTCTCTCTCTCTCTCTCTCTCTCTTACTTCTTGCAAGCCTGACACCCCTGGGTGGCTGCACGGAGGAGAGAGTCCTTGAGGACCCCAGCCCTGGCCCTGTGGTGGGGGTGCTGATGAAAGGCAGAGGCCTGGAAAAGCACAGCCTGAGGGGAAGAAGGCCTGGCTTCTGCCAGAATTGTAGCTGAAGAGAAGGAGGCTTGCAGCCCCTGATGATGACAGAGTAACAGCTGTCCAGGCAGCAAGGAGGTAGACAGTGACCCTTTTCAGATGCAAACAAAACAAAACAAAAACACAAAAACCATTGCCTAAATCCTGGGGCTGATAGTCTGTGTTGCCCAGAGCCTCTCTATCCCTTACCTGCCTTGTTTTTCCTCCTCTCCTTCCTTTTATGTGTTGGTTTCTCTGTTGTTTTGGGGATAGGGTCTTAGGCTGTAGCCCTAGCACTCACAATGTAACCCAGGATGGCCTTGATCATTTTCTTCAGAGTACATGCTTGCTGACCTGACTTCCCTCATACAGTGCTAGCTCTGTAGCACCCGGCAGAGCAAGACTTTGAACTGCTCTCATCTGCACAACAGCATCGGGCACATAGCATATCTTCATCCTGAAGGAAGGAGTGAAGGAACAAATGATGCCTTCAGCTATGATCATAAGCTTTCCTGCCACAGACTCACTTGAAGATATTTTTCCCAGGCCCATGAGCACATGCTTTTGCCACCTGCATTAAATTGCAAGTATCCAGTGGATAGCAAGCAGGTCAGGTCAGGGACCACTGCTTTACAAGCCATTCTGAATTCTTGCAAAAGTTGGCAGTGAATTGATCTGGGTGGGGTGACCTATCCCGACTTCTCCAGTCCAGGGAAGATGAGAGGTGAGTCTGGGAAGAGAAGTGTTTAAACTGTCGTAGGTGTGGTGTGTAGTTTACCCGATGTCACCAAAGGAAGGAAAGGAAGGTCCCTACTAGTCCTCCCAACTCTGAATCAAAAGGAACCTTGTCCCTTCCCCTTCCTCAGCTACCTCTTCTTGGGTGACTGTGTGACTCAGAGATGTGTGTCAAAGAGGAAACGTGGCTTTGCTCACCATCATCCCCTCCTGTTGGTTTTGAATGACTAAGAAAACCCATTCTTTGTGTGGGCCCTGGAGCTACAGGCCCAGCATGGTGGTACATGACTTTAATCCCAGCACTTGGGAGGCAGAGGCAGGCGGATCTCTGTGAGTTTGAAGCCAGCCTGGTCTTCAAAGAGAGTTCCAGGATAGTCTCCAAAACCTACAGAGAAACTCTGTCTCGAAAAAAAACCAAAAAAAAAAAAAAAAAAAAAAAAAAAGAAGAAGAAGAAAATGGAGCTGTCCTGAAGACCTGGTCCCACCCAAACCTCAAAGGGTCCAGCCAGATATTAGGTGGGAGCCTGGCCTGATGGCAGCAGAGGACAGATACTTGTTGCAGAGTCCATCCCTGGGGCAGCACAGGGTGTGGTGGAGGAGGAATCCACACCTGTGCTGTCCATTCCAGTGTTGCAGGGGAGGCTTTGTGTCCCGGGAGAGCTGACCAAGACTTGGGAGCGGAAGACAGGATGGTCCTACTTCCCAGGGAGATGCTGGGCCTGTGTCAGCCCCGGCACAAACCCAATAGAGAGGAAGGGCTCAGGCTTCCAGGGGCCTCCCAGGTTTCCTGCATAGGAGATTGGAAATGACTTTCCTTTTGGGGTGACAGGCCACTGCCAGTTAGACTCCTCTCTTTCCTAGGCCACTGTACGGTCATGATGCATCCACTATATTCTGGTACTGGAAGCTGAGACTTAAGTTACAGCTGACACTTTCTAAGTGTGTACTCTAGGAACCTCTGAAGAGAGGTGACAGATGACAAGAGCATGTGGTGCTGTCCCAGCAGGTTTTGCCGCACAGCCACACTGTACTGAACAGGAGCCATGTCTAGGGTGTGTGTGTATTGACAGAAGCAACCCTCTCATGTGGCCCAGCATGACTGATGTTGACAGTTCTGGTTAATGACTGATGTTTCTCATGGAGGGAGGAGGGGAAGCTTGGCTAAGATCCTGGCTGCCACAGGTGGACTGGACAGCAGGGAGGAGCGAGCGAAGCCATTCCCGAATTGGGGCTGCTTTAGGGTGTGGTTATACTGGAGAAGAGACCATAAAATGTGGCCTCACGTGGAAAACCATATGCTAAGTAGACAGAAGCGAAACTCTTATTTTTTTAATCTTAAGAAATGTTATTGGGGCAGTGGTGACACACACCTTTAATCCCAGCACTTGGGAGACAGAGGCAGACAGATCTCTGTAAGTTTCAGGTGAGCTTGGTCTCTATAGTGAGTTCCAGGACAGCCAGAGCTATGTAGAAAGACCCTGTCTCAAAAATTAAAAAAAAAATGTTGCATTTATTTAGTGTGTGTGGAGGGCAGATGACAGTCTGTGGGAGTCAGTTTTTTCCCTCCATCATGTGGGATCCAGGGATGGAACTCAGGTCGTCAGGCTTAGTGGCAAGCGGCTTTACTGGATGAGCTAGCTTGTTGGTCATTTATTCATTTGTTTATTTGCTTGTTTATTTGTTTTCACTGTAAGTATGTGCATGATGCTTGGTGGCATTGCCACCAAGTGCACGTAGAAGTCAGAAGGCTACTTTTTAAAGTAGGGCTTATTTTTATTTTAAAATTATGTGTATATGTATTTGAGTGTGAGTGCAAATGCCCTCAGCATCTAGAAGAGGTCATTGGAGCTCTTAGAGCTAGAGTTACGGATAGTTGTAAACCTCCTGATGTAGTAGGTGCTAGGAACTGAACTGGGATCAGAGCAGTATGCCCTCTTTTGTTTTTGGTTTTTCAAGACAGGGTTTCTCTGTGTAGCTTTGGAGGCTGTCCTGGAACTCACTTTGTAGACCAGGCTGGCCTCGAACTCACAGAGATCTGCCAGCCTCTGCCTCCGGAGTGCTAGGATTAAAGGTGTGTACCAGCACCACTGGCAGCAGTATTCATTCTTAACCAAGGGGGGCTGCTCTTCCTCTTATCAGTTGCCTAGAGGTTTCTTCTCTCTGGCAGGGTCTCCGATGAACCCAGGGAGGTTCAAAGACCAGCCTTAGGTGGCTGTTTTATCTTTGCTGTCAGCCCTTAGCAACAGCTCACTCAGCTAAGGCTGGCAGGCGTTAGTTGCTCGGGTCATGTTAACACTGAGTAAAATGCCGCCTTCCTGTGTCCAGTGTTGCTGGGGTAGCAAGGTGGAAAAGGTGACTCCCTGCTACTCCCCATCCCTGCCCATCTTACTCCCGTCCAAACCAGAGCAGGAAGGAGATGGGTGTTTAATTGGAGATCTCCCTGTGAGGTTTTGAAAAAAAGCCCCAGCTCACTCTGAGCCTCAGTCTCCCTGCTCATAAAAGGGGCAGAAGAGTACATGAGTGACTTAGCCACAGTTTTTCTGCCTTGGTACAGTTTGATACCACAATATGTAAAACACAGCCAAACTTATAGGGCGAGGGAATGCTAACTGAAGACACCTCAAGGGCAGGGGCAGGGGCAGGGTGCTGTGCTCAGGAGTAGAACTGTATTTCTTGCTAACTCACTCTTGGGTGATTAAAATGTATGGCTTTTGTTTATGCTGCATTTGTTTAACTCTTTGAAGCTGTGTTACTTTGCCTGCCTAAAATACCTAGTGGTCCTAATAAAGAGCTGAATGGCCAATAGCAAGGCAGGAGCAAG
This sequence comes from Cricetulus griseus, assembly GCF_003668045.3. Lineage (NCBI taxonomy): Eukaryota > Metazoa > Chordata > Mammalia > Rodentia > Cricetidae > Cricetulus > Cricetulus griseus. The sequence continues at coordinate 93,107,025 of NC_048600.1, forward strand.
GGTAGGCGGGGCTGACTGAGAGCATAAATAGAAGGAGAAAAACCAAGAAGGAGCAGAGAAAAAGGAGAGGAGGATGTCAGGACCACCAGCCACAGAGAAAGAAGGAAAGTAAGATACACAGAAGTAAGAAAGATAAAAGCCCAGAGGGGAAAGGTAGATGGGTTAATTTAAGAAAAGCTGACTAGAAACAATGTAATCTAAGGCCAGACATTTATAACTAAGCATAAGCCTCCATGTGTGAGGTATTTGGAAGCCGGGTGCTGGTCCCCTCAAAAAGCCAAAAGAGTAAAACATTGAACTGCATTCCAGAGGTGCCATACCCCCAGCTCTTTTCTGTTAAGTTCTTTAGCCTTTTGCTATTTGTGGGGTTTTGGTGTTGTTTAATTGTCATTGTTTTTGTTGAGACAGTCTCATGGTGCAACCTTGGCTGGCCTCAAATTCCTGCTTAAACCAGGTTAAAAAAAAAAAAAAAGTATCTATACCCCAATAATAGGTTTCTCCACTGAAACAGTAAGCCAGATCAAGCCGAATTAAAAAGACCAGTTTATTGAGGAAAGCACTCCATTTCCAGCCCCCAGAGGTGGAGGTGGCGGGGATGGGGTGGGGGAGGGAAGCAGGGAAATCACATGGGCAGTCTAGAGGAGGGGCTTAAATATCTGGTAGGCGAGGTCTTGAGCTGCTGGCAGCTTCAGGGGAGGAGCCTGGACTTTCGGCCGTTTTTTTTTTTTTTCTGAGAGGGCAGGGTTTGGAGAGAGAAGAGTGGGGCCCAGCTGGAGGTCCCAGCCGAACCCCAGGCTGGCATCAAACTCCCAGAGATCACAAGCTTCTGCCTCAGGAAGCTGGGATCAAGGCATGGACTACCATACTGGGCTTTCTTGCTGTTAATGTTTTGAGACAGTATCATTTAGCACAGACTGGTCACAAACTATGCAGCTGAGGCTGATCCTCTGCCTCCACCTTCTACCAATTGGGGTGATAGGCATCTGCCTCCATACCTTGCATTAGGTGTCTTATTGTCATGGGTTGTTTTGTTATAGTTTTTTTTTTATGTTTGTTTTTTGAGTTAGGGTACAGGGTGGCCCCAGCTGGCTTTACATTCACTAGCTGAGGATGACCTTGAACTCTTAGTCTCCTATTTCTACCTCCCAAATGCTGGGCTTACACAATACATCACAGCCCTTATCCCCCTTTGGCCCAGGGACATAGATTTGCCCTGATCTCTTGCATCCTCACATGTTATCCCATCCTTAAAGTCACTCAGTCTAGTTACCATCTCCACCTCAACATCATTGTTGTCCCCTGAACTGTGCTAGCAGGTGGCAGGCCTCACCTGGAAGTTAGGGGTAAATTACCCCACAGGCCCTTTCAGCTCCTCCCTGCTCTCCTCTTAATCCCTTGCCATTAGGTGGGGTTGGTGAGGTGAGGAACCTCTCTGTACCAGCAGAATTGTTAAACGATCAGGGAATGGAGACTGTGCACTGAGTGTAGGGAGCTTGGGGTTTATATGGCAGACAAGGGAATTTTGGAAGATTCTTGACTGCAGACCAAGTTTCCACTTTCCCAGGGTGCTACATTTTGGTGGAGATCCTTGTCACATTGGCATCTGCACCAGGCATTCCCATGGCATGCTGACCCTAGTTCGGAGCCTCCCTGCTCCTAACTGCCCAGGGAGTGTATTAAATAAATCTTCTTGCATCCATTTTCTCAGGCTGCCTGAAGCTTCTTGGCTATTAACCTTTTATATAGTTATCAACAGCTTCTATTTCTTGAGTGCCTTATATCCCAGACTCCATGCTAAGTATTGCTTGGTTTTATTTTGATCTTCCCAACATTTTAAAATGTTTAAAATTGCTAGGCAGTGGTGGCATACACCTTTAATCCCAGCATTCGGGAGGCAGATCTCTGAATCTGAGTATGGTCTACAGAGTGAGTTCCAGGAGAGGCAGAAACAAACAAACAAAACAAAACAAAACAACAACAACAAACCCCCCAAAACAAAACACACTGTCTCAAAAAAAGGAAATAAAACAAAACAAAAAACAAAAGTTTAAAATCACTAGTCTACTCTAAAATGCCCATCTCTTGCCAATGTTCTCTTGAATGTATAGATGAGTTAGATTCACTTTGCCCAGGGCCTTTTAGTCATGGCCCTTGGCTCTGGGCCCATACACCTAACACTGACAAACAGCTGCAGGGGGGTGGGGGGGTGGTGCTGCTGGGGTAACAGGGGCTGTTATTATTGGGGTAATGGAAGGCTGTAGTATGACAAGCATTGCACTGTTGGGTACTTCACTATTTCACCCAAAACTCACACCTGAAAGAGGAAGTGTCTTATTTCTACTTTATAGAGGAAGAAACTGAAGCTTAGCACATTGGGCAACTTCCTGGTGGTAAACAGAGGGCAGCAGTAATGTTCAGTGCATCTGAGCACCCCTATCACTTTGCTTTTTGGTTTTGGTTTTTGTTGTTGAGAAAAGGTCTTACTTTGTAGCACAGGCTGCCCTCAGACTCATGGCTATCCTCTGGCCTAAGATACTGTTGGGGTTACTGGCATAAACCATGTCCAGCTCACTTTGATTTTCAGGATGAATAACCTAACCTATGTCCTGTGAGAAAAATAAAGAGAGCCCCATTGATACCACCTACTCCTTAGAGTTCTTAAACATGATATCTGGAGGAAAGAAAGTCAGAAAAGAGGGTATGCTTAACTAGACCAGTGATTTCAAACATTTTAAAAGCCATGGCTGGGTTTCCTGGCTCAAGGTGGGCCAGGTGGGGCTTGCCCAGGTCTCACTTTCCCCACTGTTTTGGTTAAATGACAGCAAAGATCCAGAAAGAATGATTGCCTTGGGCCCTGGGCCTTGGAAGCCAAGAGAAACCAGGGGACTGAGCCACACCCAATACCACTGGAGGCTGCTGAGCTCAGTTCTGAGAGTCCTGCATTTGCCTAGGGCTTAACATTTAGTGTGCTCACTGTGAGAGGGCACACAGCACACCAGGAGGTGGACCGTGGTGTTCCCTTCTTTCAGACTGAGCCTCAGAAAGGTAATGGAAACTCCCAGGACAAATAGATGACAAACAGGATTCAAACCCAGGTCTGCCTTCCTCCAGAGCCAAGATACAGTTCATAGACTGTTTATCCAGACTTCAGGACTGGATAGAAAACAGTGTGAGAAACAGTCTGTGGTGACTGCACATAGTTCCAAAGGTCATACAGAAACTAAAAGACATAAATTTAGAGAAGGCCTTGGGGGATGGAATTTCCACCTCTCACAGACCTTTCCAGGAAGTTACCCCTGTCACAGACCTCTCCAGTTAAGACTGTCCAAGCAAAGCTGCAACTCTAGTGGGCTTTGTCCAGGTAAACAGAGAGCTAACTGGGAATTTATTGCAGGACACACAATGGGTAAGAAAGAAGTTGAGAGCAAAAGGCTAGAGCAGTGGTTCTCAACCTTCCTAACCCTGCAACCCTTTAACATAGTTCCTCACATTATGGTGACCTCCACCATAAAATTATTTTTGTTGGTACGTTATAACTGTAGTTTTGCTACTGTTATGAATCATACTGTAAATATCTGATATGCAACCCCAGTGAAAGGGTCATGACCCAGGGGTTGAGAACCACTGACAGGCATGGGCAGTCGCAGAAAGAGGGGTGGGTGTGTGTGTGTGTGTGTGTGTGTGTGTGTGTGTGTGTGTGTGTGTGTGTGTGTGAAGCCATCCTGCCCATCCTAACCATATTCAAGTGCTTGTATCACTTTGTAGAGCAGTAAGAACTCAGAAGGTGGCTTGAGGCCTGTCAGGAAAGTAACCTGCTTTCTCCAGGTACATAAAACACCATCATGTTGAAGAGAAACTGCGTTCCTAACATTTCCGCCTTGTTTAAATCTTGAATGAAGTTAAGTCCTGAGAGGAATGGAGTAAGCCCCCCTTTTTGTTTTGTTCCCTAGTTCTCATTGTCACTTGTATCTTGGTGCTGGACTGGCTATGGATAACTTTCGCTTGGAGTGAGGGGAGAAAAGTTGTAGGTAGGGCTGAGGCTAAACAAATCAGACTCCAGCTGCTGGTAGGTTGGGGCAGGGTTTGTCAGGCTTTCGTCCTTGAGGTTGAGTCGGGCAGTGCTGCCAGAATCTAGCCCAGTAGTGACATCAAACAGTGACACTGCACTGAGCGGGTCAGAGAGTAAGTGTAAACTTTAGTCTTTGATCCCCGGGGCTGCAACTACTGCGCGTTCTGGCGAGCTCCACCCACCGAGGCGCCAACTCTGCGGTCATTGGCGGACACCGCCTCCGCCACCTGCCCCTTACCTTGGGTGGGCGGGGCTACCTGGGCCCCGCCCCCGCGGCTCGGGTTCCCAGGCCGCCGGGCCTCTGGACCCGCCCCCTGCACGGAGGCCCAGCCGCCTGAGCCTCGGGAGCCCGGGCGCCTCGTGATGTCACGGCAGCTTTGATACAAAGAGCCCCTTCGGCCCACGCGGGTCTCCCGGCAACGGGTGCGGGCGGGGGCGGGACCGGCGGCTTCAACTGGTGCGGAGCAGCGCGCCGCCCGGATTGTTTTCGGAGCACGGTGCTGGCTTCGTCCCTGCTCGCCCCGCCCGACCCGACTCGACCGGCGCCTGGCTTCTAGTCCGTCTGCAGCGGCCCGACCCGTGGCTGGTCGGGGGATGCACACCCCGCCGGCCCCCGGATGCCAGGTAAGTGGCGGCCTCGGGACGCACCTGCCCTGGACCCGTGAGCTGGAAGCTGGAGGATCCGTCGGTCACATCCACCTTCCCCATGCCAACCAGGGAGATCGGGATACCTGCACTATCTGGCGGGGGCTCAGATGCGAAGCCACTGAATCCTCTGTCCGCTTCGGGCCTTCGGCCCAGCGCCCAGGTGGGAGCGTGAGCGGAACCAGCTCGATGACCGAGTAGGGTGGCCGTGCTACCTGCAGCGCTGTTCCCAGAAATGTTTTAGGGGGATTTGGTGGGGATGGGAAGGGGGCTTATCAGCACCTCCCCCGCCCCCCATCAGCGCCTTGCTCTTGGCTGGGCTGCTTCTCTAGGGAGCTGTGCGTGGCGAAGTTTTTCCGTAGGTGATGGCGACTGCGTGGAGCCGGTTTCCTGCTGCTCCTCTCTCTCCCGGGGTATCTGAGGGGTTAGAAGACAGAGCCAGCCAGTTAAGGGATTTGAGACAGGGCCTGCTTCCCCTCAGCGAAATGCTGCTACTATGGGTGGAGGTGTGCGCAGGCTGCCAGCTTACTTCCTTGTGACCTACCTATAAAAGCCCACCGTCCACCAAGGTGTAAGCTATTGACCCATCTGCCTCTCTGCTGCGACAAGTGTCTCCCAGAGAGTAGCATCTCAGCCTCTGTAAACCTGGTTCCAACAGAGCCCTAGGCCGTATCCCATACCATTGCCACACTTCTCCATTCCCACTCTGGTCCAGCTTTTCTCCAAAAGAGCTAGAAATAACTTGTGCCCGGACTCCAAGGGATTTGCCCGTTGATTTATAGGCCTCCTCAAAGGAGCACAGGGATTGGGGGTCCTGTTTTGTGCATGGTTCTCGAATTCCTTTTGGATTGAGTGCTGGTGATCTCTATAATCCTCTGCCTCCCTTCACGGAGCAAGAGGAAAATGATAATTGCTTGGGTTTCCTCATTCCCTGGGGCAGTTTTCAGAGCCCTTCCCAGGTGAAAGATAGTTTCTGTGATTGCCAGGGAAAGGAGTTTCTGTGGGTTTTACAACTGCAAAGACCTCTGCTGTGGGCTGTCTCCTCCACTAACTGACATCTCATGTTTCAGCCCCCCACTGGTCAGGTTCTTGAACTGTGGCACTGACCCAGACTTTAACCTGCTCATGGCCTCTCACGGAATACAGGGTTAAATGTCTAGGGAACTTTATATGTGGGACACAGCCTTGCTCTCCCCAGGACCTTGAATTCCTGGGTCTAATCTGACACTACCTGATTATCTTGAATGCTTGGGCCAGTTCTTGTGGGTACTTTGAGTACAGAGTGACCTGTAGAAGTGGGAGAAGCTTGCACATGTAAGCATCACAGCCTGGTGGAAACCACTTTGCAATTTTGGGTTCTGACTTTAGGTGTAGGGATCAGAGTAAATGACAAGGCAAACCTGAGGGATAAGACTGGGCTTCCGGGCAGGGATGGTTTACTAGCCAGGCCAGGTAAGCAAGCTGGAAGGTTTGACCTTTGCCCCAAGGGAGATCTTATGGGACAGACTGCCTGGAGTCTGTTCTTGGAAAGGACTTTTAGCCAAGGAAGGAGGAAAGGCTGAAGTTAGAGGGACCACAGTGGTCTGAGCTGTCTTTGGGGGCCTCTACAAGGTAATTGCATGGGGGGTAGTGGTTTCTCTTCTGACCAGGCCTAAAGCAAGCTGGCACCTCCCAGCCTCTTGTTGTCCTGGGAGGCCCCTTTCTCTTGAGCTGTTCCCTGGGGGCTGTCACAACTCCACTCCTTTGTCATTCCCACTCTTCCTGGTGGTGATGACTACATGCCTTGTTTTGGGGGACTGGCTGTCCCTCTTGGTAGCCTGTTGTGTGTATGGTTTCTCTACAGTGATGTTTCAGGATTTTTCCTTCAGTGTATTTTTTTCAGTGAGGGTCAGGAGGAGCTTGAGTGGGAGAGATTTCCCATGAGATTGCAGATGGGCAGGATTCTCCAGATAGGGTTGGAACAGCCTAGGCAGAGAGTTCCACTCCACTCCTCCCTCTGGCCTGTGCTGTCTCCTGACACAGGGCTTGTGTTTCAAATAGGAAGATTCCTTGTCTGGTCCACCATCTGGCGTTAGTAAGGTCTAGTGCCCTGGCTTTTCCAGGTACACAGGACCCTGGGGTGGTGTTTTGCTTTCCATGGGTCAGCTCTGCTAGGTCTTGACTCAGTAACTAGGTCTTTATGGCATCAAATCACTGGCCATGAAATGAGGAAGAGTGCTCAGGTATCACTGCTTGATTAATGAGGGTCCTGCCCTGACCAGCGGGGTATATTGTTTTGTCACGCACACCTGGTATTTTACTGGACATTGTGATCTTTCCTGGATGGCACAGCAGTCTCCACTTTCAGGGCAGAGCCCTTTTCCCACATTGCCTCGCATAGGGCAAGTGCTGCTTCAGTCATTCATTCCATAGGAACTTAGGTATCTGATTTGTGCCGGCTTCCGTGTTCAGTGAATGAGATGGATGTGTGGATGTGAACCCTTGCTTCATTGAGCCACGTTAGGGGAGTGAGGCAGATCAGCCACAAGTCAGGTGGTCTGTGAGATGGGCTGAGAGCATGCAGAGAGGAAGAGTGTAGGGGAGCCGGTCTTTTAAACACAGTGGCCAGGGAAGTCATTGCTGAGAAGGGACATCTTAACAGAAGAACAGGCAGAGGGAATAGCAACTGTAAAGGCCCCGAAGTGTGCATAGTGTCTAACATGGTGTATCCAGCAGGACTTCAGGGTTTAGCTGGGCATGGAGATAGCAGGGGAATAAGCTCTGAGATATTGAAGGATGCCTGCTGCTTACTAGGCAGCAGGGGAATAGGGTGAGCGCAGTGGTGGCTTGGAGACTAAAACAATTGCTGTCCCAGTTGCCTTTCATGGCTCTGCTGTCTACAGTCCTTGGAGTTGAGGGGTAAACGGCATCTCTCAGGGAAGAGATGTCTGTGTGATTGATGCTGCTCCAAGCTTCCTGCCCTCAGTCTGGTCAGATAAGCCTGTCCATGTGACTGTGGATGGGTGCAAATCACTCGTTTTTCCACCACACAACTGAAACTAGTAGAAAGAAGCCTTGCTGGTGACACACTGGTAGCTGTGTCTTGGAGCTGATAGCTGCTTGGAGCCCATCTCCATGTTCATACTAGCCAGCTCCTATCAGGTTGGAACAGGATCAGTTAAAAGAACTACTAAGTAGCCCGCATGCTGACTGTCTTCTTCAGCTCTGTCTCCATCTCTCTCCAGATCTTCTTTGGCCCCAGATGCCCTAGACTTCCCTCTACCTGTCTACTTTGGGCAGTTGGCCACATAATTTGGGGTACCTGTCCCTTAGGGATCCCAGAGAGATTTCTACACACCGGACAGCAGCTTTGGGGTTCATCTCTATCTGGGGTTCAAAGTATGTGCTTTAGACACCTCCCCATCCATTTTCCCAGTGTGGGTGTGACTAAGAGTTAGGGTGCTATTTGAGTTCCCAGTGGCTGGAATGAGTTAGTGGCTATTTCTCCTGGGCAGGACTGTTGGCAGCTTTTAATTTGACCTCATTAAAAGCACTGTGCTCCAGAGGCTACATTGGGTGTCAGGTTGTGGAGAGTATGCCCTCCAAAGCCTGGGCTTGGAGGTCTCATTTCCCCATGCCAGATGTCTGGCTGCACATGGCAGTCCTTAGCCAAGTGTCTTAGGGCCTCATTGCACTACTGTTAAACCACTGTTAGCATCAGCCAGTTCACATATGCCCATGAAAACTGATGGACTCTGGGTTGCCCAGCCAATCTTACTCAGGATCCTATGGTTTGGCTAAGGTTCTCAGAACCTTCATGGGTACCTGGGGGGCCTGTTGATCCCTTCCTCACTTTTCTAGTGACACGGGAAGAGGCTGATGGGGCAAAAGCAACAGCCAGGGATGTGTGTATCCTGGAAGGGTCAGCTGAAGCGCAGAGCTATGCAGTGGCCCAGAGCCATAGTTGTCTCTGTGACCTCCAACTCAGGCTTGTCCAGCAGGTGGGTTCTAGTGCTGGCAACCTGTCTAACCCTGCACTTGACTTCTTTAGCAAAGAGGAGGTTCTCCCTTACTGGTCAGAGATTTTATTCAGCCGGCATCAGCTTCTCAGACAAGCGCTCTTTCCCAACCATGTCAACATTATTCAAATGAAAAGAGAGATCTAACCGTGTGGTGTTTTGAAAGAAAATGGCCTAAAAGGGAATAGCAATATTAGGAGGTGTGGCCTTGTTGGAGGAGGTGTATCACTGTGGGGGCAGGCTTTGAGGTCTCTTTTCTCTTGCTTCACTCAGTGTGACAGTCAGTCGACTTCCTGTTGCCTCTGAGTCAAGATGTAGGACTCTCAGCTCCAGCACCACATCTGCCTACATGCTGCCATGCTTCCTGCCATGATAATGGACTGAGCCTTTGAAACTGTAAGCCAGCCAGCCATCTCCATTAAATGTTTTCTTTATAAGAGTTGTCATGCAGCCTGGCCTTGGTGGCGCACACCTTTAATCCCAGCACTCGGGAGGCAGAGGCAGGCGGATCTCTGAGTGCAAGGCCAGCCTGGTCTACAGAGCGAGTGCCAGGACAGGCTCCAAAGCTACACAAAGAAACCCTGTCCCGAAAAAATGGAAGAAAAAGAAAAAGTTGTCATGCCATGGTGTCTCCTCACAGTAATAGAAACCCTAACTAAAACAGACAGTTACTAAGATCTGTGGCTTTGTCTGTGGGAACCTTATCTTAAAACAAAAAAAATTTAAAGCCAGGTGGTAGTGGCACATTTAATTCCAGCACTTGGGAGGCAGAGGCAGGTGGATCTCTATGAGTTCAGGCCAGCCTGGTCTACAGAGATAGTTCCAAGACAGCCAGGATTACACAAAGAGATCCTGTCTTGGGAAGAAAAAAGTTAAATATTTTTTGTTTTGTTTTTTTAATGTTTAGTATTATTTTTAGTTAACATGAGTGTGTGTGTCTGTGTGGGATGTCTGCATGTGAGTACAGGTGCTCACCCTCAGAGGCATCAGCTTCCCCTGGAGTTGGAGTTACAAACAGTTGAAAGCCACCTGATGTGGGTGCTGAGAACCAACCTCAGGTCCTCTTAACCATTGAGCCATCTCTCCAACCCCTGAATTTTTTTTAAGTGTGTGTGTGTGTGTGTGTGTGTGTGTGTGTGTGTGTGTGTGCACATGCATGTACACGTGAGTGCAGAGGCTAGAGGAACTGGATCTCCCTGGAACCTGCAGGCAGCTGGGAATCTGAATTCAGGTCCTCTAGAAGATGGAGCAACACATGCTCTTAACCTCTGAGACATCTCTCTGTAGTACGCCCTCCTCTTTAAATAAAAAAATAAAAACAAACAAACAAACAAAACAACCAAAAACCAGGACATGGCTGTGCAGTCCTGGAAGGGTGGCAATTGTTACATAGACTAGGCTGGTCTAGAACTTGCAGAGATCCCCGTCTCTGCCTTCCCAGTGCTGAAGGCAGGGTTTTCTCTGGTTATATTGACCCCTGCCCCCACGTCCTACAAGCCTGGTGTCATAAAAAGAGAATCCATGCTTCATAGCCCAGCTGGCTGGGATGGAAAGGGATTAGATAGAGCCAAAGGGAGGGAGGGAGGGAGGGTGTGTGTGTGTGTGTGTGTGTGTGTGTGTGTCTGCTCTTGGTTCCTAACTTAAACCCTTGTGTTCACATGCGAGAGCATACACATTTTCCCTTTGTTTCTGCTTACTGGTCGTCTTACCCCCGCCTCCCCGCCAGAGAAATGCCTGTGTCAACCCCCTGTTCCTCACCCTCCCAGGGCCTGTTTTCTTAGGGGGGAAAAATAGGTTTGGGAGCCTGAAAACATCGGAGTATAGACCTGGTTCTTGGCCCCATCACTCACAGCTTGAGGTAGACTGTTGAAGTCTGTGCCTCGGCTTCCTCATCTGTGTGCAGTGTGAGAACACCACGAGTGCCTGCCTCCCAGGTATGCCTGACCTGACCAGTGTAAAGCCTGAAGGGCACTGGCAGCAAACCTGGTGACTGTAGGTGCTGGCGTTTCAGATCCTGCACTCATTCCTAGCTTTTTCTTGGGATTAGCAGTCTGCAACAGTGTGGCTAGCAGGTATTGTCTTGATGAGACAGGAAGTTGGGAGGTGGGGTTGGTGGTACTCCACCTCCTGAGGGTCTGTAAGGAGAAGCAAAGCCCTTCCCCAGTGCCTTCATTTTTAAAGAAAGCAGCTTGGTCTCCAAACATCAGCCTGGGGGCGGTGGGGGGTGGGGGGCGACAAGTGACTGGCGCCTGCATGGCAATCTGTGAATGAGATGCAGAGCACATTCTGAGGTGACAGCCTTCCCCCCAGGGGTTCGGTGTGGGGCTGCACTTGGTCCTTGCTCTCAGAGGCCACCCACCCTGCATAGCTCTGCACAGGCTTGCAGTAGTGTACAAGGGACAATGGCCCTCCGTTCCTCTGCCCGATGACCCCTCACTCTAACCATGACTTCCCTGTGCCTGCACCTGTGCCCTGGGTAAAGGCTCACTTGGAGCAGTGCTACTATCTCTCCAGTGGCCCACAATCCACCTTATTAAAGTGCTGCGGCTTCAGATAGCTGCAGAGGCCGCAGGAGGTCTGGAGAGGAGCCAGGCTAAGAGGTGCAGGCTGTGCAGCCACTGGCCACATTAGGTGACTGTCCTTGGTAGTCTTCCAGGGAGCCAGACGTACCTGCTTGTCTAGCTTGGCCACTTTGAGCTCTGCAGCTCCACTGAAGTGAGGCCAGACAGCCTGACTTGGCAGGTACAGTGGGTGGTGGTCGGAACAGCTTCTGCCTGGCAATGTGAGGTGATAACCTTGAGGTGACAGCCTTGTGGTGGAGCAAGGTCCTTGTCTCCAAGGGGGGTTGGCCAGCACATCTTTGTGTAGTTATTTGTCCAATTATTAGCAAAGGCTGGAAGGCTCTAATGTCAGCAGTGTAAGGGGGCACTGAAAATGGATGTATGTATGTGGGCGTGCTCATGTATACAAGTATGCCTTCAGGTAGAAGCTCCACCTTAGTTCCCCCTCCCCCATCTCTCTCTCTCCAAACCCCGTCCCAACTTAGAAAATCCCAAGTTTGGCAGCTCCTCCCCTAGAGATGCTCAAGACCACACCTATAGAATAATTAAACTGCCCTCTGGAGACCACCATGCGATTTTTCGGTCTTTTCTCCTGGCTTCTCTCTGGTGGCCAGAGAATTGTCAGGGAGCGTTTTACCAAAAACCTGGACTTTTAACTTTTAATTCGGTTTGATTTGGATTACTGTGTCAGCAGAGAGGCTTAATATTGGGGTACAGAAACCTTTCAGTATGAATGGAGTCATTGACCACCATGGGCACACACAGGGGCAGGAACATTGGATCCCCACCCCCATTTACACTCAGGCTCGATTTGGAGACACCTTTTTCCTTTTGCATGTTGACATTTCAGATTGCTGTGTGTTGTACACTTGGTGTGTGTTAGAACTTAACTGATAGCACCTTTCCATTCTTGGTGCACCTAAAATAATAGTGCATCTAAAACAGAGGTGTCTTGGATTTAATGAAACACAGAAACTAGGTAACCTCTGGAGAAATTATGTAATTTGCCCAGTTTCTGCAAAGCAGGGACAGCAGAGCCACCTGTAGTGGTAGCAGAGTTGATTAAGGCATGGTATTATGTGGTTCAAATGGACAAGCTTGCATACTGGACTCACTGGTTCAGATCCCAGTGGGCTCCACACTGTGCGGTCCTCGGAGAGCAGGGCAGCCTCTCTGAGCCTCAGGTTCCTCCCCCACTACAGGGGACCAGGAGTCACCCCAGTCGTTATTAAGGGGGGGGGGTCATTGGTCAACTTCTGCTGGGTGTCATCTCAGTTTACACACTCCTCTTCCCCTAGATTAAGAGGAGAGTGAGAGCAGGGAGCTGTTACTGACTTCCCCAAGGTAGCAGTGGGACACTGGTGTGACAAGAGCCTCTTAACTAGTTAAAAAAAAAAATGTGGGTATGGATATTTTGCCTTCCTTGTATGTCTCTGCACCATGTGTGTGCCTGATGACTGCAAAGGTCAGAAGAGGGCATTACAGATGGGTTTTAGTCACCTTGTGGGTATCTGGAATTGAACCGGGTCCTCTGGAAGATCACCAAATGCTCTTAACTGCCTAGCCATCTTTCTAGCCCCCTTGACTAGTTTATAATCCTTGGGCAGAACCTTCCCTCCCCTCATTTTCTCCCTGTGCCTGAGTTTTTGTTTTTTTACAGATGCTTTCCTTCAGCAGCTTTCTTGTAGATTTGTCTCCATCCGTCTTTCCATGTGGAATCTCTTTGGAGTTTCCAGGGGTAGGGAAAGACAGGAGGAACCTTGGGTCTCTGCCATGGTTTCTCTACCTTCTGCCCAAGTCCCAGTGACTCGACACTGCTGGTTCCTGTTTGGGCAGCCTGCATGTCTCAATTTCGGGTTGTCCAGTGCTCAGAGTTGTCTACTGCTGTCTGGGACAGTCACCAAGAGTTTGGGGACTTTTCTGAGACCTCCTCACTGTGCTAAAATCAGACCTGATCTGCAGGCCTCAGCCCCATGGCTCTGAGTTTTTCCCTCTGAGTAGATGATACACACAGTAGGTGCTTAGCAGATGGCCCTTCTCACTTGGTTGTGACAACTTTGTGCTTCTCTGAGTGGCAGGGATCCCAGAAGGGTTGGTGGATGGTGCTTTCACATTAATGCCTTGAGATGGATGAAAGGGCTCTGGGCAGGATCAGTGGTGCAGTCACCACCATCCCCCCAACCCCACTCCCCGTGTGCTGAGTTGCCATTGTTTGGGAGGGGGTGGGGTCTGGGCTTCAGAAGGTGGCAGGATGGAGGTGGAAAGTAGGCTGAGTCCTGAGTCTTTAGGGGCTCTGGTAGACTGTGGATAGCTGGGCTGGGGACACCCATGAAGTGGGAGCAGGGTTTGGGGGCAGTGGACCATGTTTGAGGTCCTGGCAGACAGGTCTTGGGCAGAACCTCCAGGTGATGGGGCTTTGCCAGGCACTCAGTGGGAGCTTCTGGCTGGAGAGTAAGTAGTAGCTTCAAATCTTGTTTGCTTAGGTTCCCTCCAGATCCCTTTCTTGCCTTCTCTTAAGGTTCTGGTAGCCATTAGCTGACTTCTCCACCTTCTGTGCAGTCGGAGATTCACAGCCCTCTCTTTCAGGTGGTAGCCATAACACCCAGGCACAGTGGAGGGTGAGTGTGTCAGAGGAAGAACCTGTGGAAGGGCTTGGCTGCTCATCTGAGAGGAGCAGGCTCTGGTTTCGATGGGCAGGCTGTTTGAAGGCTTCCAATGGTTGAATCATTAGCCTTTGGAGCCCCAGGCTATGGCTGTACTCAGACCTAATGTCCTCCTACCTGCCCCATACTGGGCAGAGTTTAGGAGGGCACTAGCAGAGGCCACAGGACAGGAAGGACCTCAGATGAAGCCTGCAGGAGGAATGCTGGAGCCCTGAGCTGATGAGAGGTTCAGGACGACAGCAGGGGAGGGGAGGGTTCTGGATACAAAGCCCTGGCCTAGGTGGTGCAGGTGGTGGTGGTGGGAAAGCCACTGGCTCTCCAGCTGTCCCTCTCATCTTTTGTCTGTTCCAGGCACAGCGTCCCCAGCAGCTGTGGGTGAACATTGGCATCACTGAGCTATCCATGGCCTGAGGGTTTCTGTGGCAGAGGGAGGAGGGTAGGTCCCCTGCCCCCCTTTGGCTTCGGGTTTCAGGCTATGTGTCACTCCACCCGGGACACTCCCCAACAGTGGCCTCTCTGGGAGTTCCACATCACCTCTCTTGAGACTGCCCACACAGAGGGCAGAGAGCTGGCCACTGCTTCCCAAACCTTCACCTGAAATCTGTGCTGCTCCTGTCACAGTGATAAAATATGGAGCTCCCAAAGCCAGCCCCAAGAGTGCTGGGCCATGTGAATAATTAAGCTCTCACTTCAAACAGCCACATCTTTAAAAGCTATAATTTGTAGCCCAAAATAGCTGCCTGTTCCAGGAGCCAGGAGAGCCCTTGTACAGGCTTCAGTGTAGTCTCTGCATTTTGCTTTGATGAAAGCATGTGAGTTGCCCCAGCCCACAGTTTCTCAGGAGAGCCTGAGGCACAGTGACTGACAGGAACAGAATCTTCCCAGGATACTCGGGGTTTTCTTTGAGAACTTGGGTTCAGGTGTAATGGCAAGCCTTTCATCTGAACACTTGGGATGGGAGGCAGAGGCAAGCAGGTAGGTTTTTGTGAGTTCCAGGCCAGCCAAGTGTACATACAACAAGATCTTGTCTCAAACACAAACAAATAAGGGGAGATAATTTAGATGGCTATCTGAAGTAAGGGGGCAGTCCAGCTTTAGTCAGGTGGCCCTTACTTGTAGATATAGATGCAAAGAGGGAAAATGGCAATCAATTGAGGGAATCCTGGGCTACATTTGGACTACCATTCTCTGTGGTGATGCCACCCTTACAGAGTTTAGGGGAGAAAGCAAGAGTTCTCTAGGATGCATGGAGCAGTGTGGCCATGGTCAGGTGTGGCTCCACAAGTCCCCCCCATATGTGAGGACATCTTCTGTGTGGGTGAGGGAACCCTAGGTTAACAGGAAATGCCTCCCTGGACCCTCTGCTTCTCAGTAGCTGGCATGCCTGGAATTCTTGGGGCTAGCTGCTGCTTTGGTTTCCAGATGTGGAAGCAATTTAAATTCTGTTTTCACAAGCCCTGGGAGTTTGCCTCCAAAGTCCACGTGCTCATTTGAAAATCAAGGTCATTGACTCTGGCTAGCAGGGAAGGGGTAGACTAGATATCCTCTTTGAATCCTTCTTACTAAAAGTTGAAGATGGCTTCACCTTCTCACCTGTGAATTTTTCTTGGAGATGATTCAGCCAGACTACTGCAAAGTTTAGTCACCATCACTGACCCCGCACAGCCATGGGAGCAGGGGAGGAAGGCCCTCAGGAAGCTGGCATCACAGCTAAGCAGAGTGGCCACATGTCTCCAGAGTGGTAGAGGCCCTCCTTCCTGTTGTGGCCACAACAAAGGGAAGAAATCTGCTCTGGATTTTTAAGTAGCCAGAAATACTGTCTGGTATGGAGAAACTGGAAATACATTGCTCAGTTACCGGGCCCTTCTGGCCACAGAGGTGACCGCCTCAGGATTAGAGGCTGTTCATACAGGGCCTGTGGTTCTGAGGCTGCCAGCTCAAACTGCATGCCACTAAGAAAAAGGGACCAAAACCAAACATAGTACCTTCTATGACACAACTGGCCTGGTGGACCACAAAAAGAAAAGGTCACAGCTTACGCCTATAATCCCAACACTCAGGAGTCTAAGGTAAGGGGAGCACTGTGAGACGGAGACCAGCCTCGGCTACAGAGACAGTTCCAGGTCAGCCTGAGCTAGAGTGAAACCTTGCCTAAAATCTAGTAAGAAGAATGCCATGCAACTATATTATATATATTTGTTAATCAGTCACTGTTCACATCTGTTTTATAACCCCATGAACAGGATTGTGGACAAACAAAATCACCTTTGCTGTTGTCCTGTTTTGTTTTTTTCTGTTTGTTTGTTTGATTTTCTTGAGACAGGTTTTCTCTGTGTAGACCTGGCTGTCCTGAACTGTACTTTGTAGACCAGGGTGGCCTCGAACCCAGATATCGCTGGTCTCTGCCTCCTGAGTGCTGGCATTAAAGGTGTGTGTCCCTATACATACCCAGCCTGGGCACCATCAGTTTTTTATGTCTGTGATGCACCTGTGTGCATCTGTTTGTAGGTGTGTTCATGTGGAGAGCTGAGGGTCCCTGTAGGCTTCTCCTAAAGCAAAGAGAAGGACTGTTGGTTGCTGGGACTCTCATATCAAAGTACTTCAGGCCTAGTGGTTTAGATACTTGTAATAGGTTTCCTTGGGATTCTGGAAGCTGCATTTGAGACTAGCGTGCCAATAAGATTGATTCTTCTAAAGCCTCTGTCCTTGTTTGTATGCTCCCTACCCCTACTACCCATCTTCATTTCTTGACAGTCTTCCCTCCTGGTTGTTTTGAGTTGTTTGTTTGTTTTGTTTGAAAATAGGGTCTCATGTATCTCAGATCAGGCTGGCCTCAAACTTGCTGTGTGGCTCTCATGGATGGCTTTGAATTCCTGGCACCCCTGCCTCTGCCCCCAGAGTGCCGGGACTAAAGGTGTGTACCACCACACCCAGCTGGCCCACAGGCATGCACCGCCATGCTCATAAGTACACCAGTTATGTTGGATTAAAGCCCCGATGACCTTGTTTCAGTTTAGTTGCTTCTTTTACAGACCCCAGCTCAAAAAAAGAAAAAAAGAAAAAGAAAAAAAAACAGAAACAAATTCTGAGGTGCCAAGTATTGAGAGTTTTACATATAAATTTACATACATAGCTGAAGAGAGCCTTGGGAGTCTCTCTGCAAAGAGAAGAGGAGAATGAGGGAGAACTGAGTCTGAGATCCCAGGAGAGCCTCAGTGGAGTGAGAGAGTCCCATGTGCAGAAAAGGCCCACTCCCAGGAAGCGCCCACTGGTGATGGCTCTCTATCAAGTGCTCCATTTGTAGTTGGTGGCAGGAATGGCTGTTTAGAGACTCACTTCAGCTATCACTGCCTCTTTGGAAGTTCCCCTGCCTGTCATTGGTCAGTCCTGAGGGGTGTTTGGTACTCCAGGCCTGCTGTTTGTGGGGTTCTGACGCTGGAGTGGCTTTCTTTAAGGGTGGCTTTGCTTGTTTATGCCACTTTTATTTTATTTGGTTTATCAAGACAAGGTGTAGCCCTGGCTGTCCCGGAACTTTCTCTGTAGACCAAGCTGGCCTCAAACTTACAGGTCTGCCTGCCTCTGCCGGAGTGCTGGGACTAAAGGTGTGCACGACCTTGCCCTGCTGTTTATATCACTTTTAAATTTGTCAAAACTCTTACAGTTTTCCATAATCAACCAGTTGAGTACATTGAGGGCAAGCCATCTTTTCCTGTTTTCTGTCAAGTTTAGCTTTTTTTGTTGTTGCTGTTAGTTTTGTTGGTGCAGAGACTGAACTGCATATGGGGACCTTGCATGGCGTGGGAACAAGTGTCCTACCACTGAGCTACAACCCCAGCTCTCCTTAAATTTTGCTTCTAACACATCTGACATGATGATGGTACAGTACCATTGTCTACCCTGGAAAGCTGTTGAAGGTAGAGCCTGGACACATTTTCAGCCATCAGGCTCTGCAGCCTGCAGCGTCTTGCCCTTGGCTCAGTCAGCCCTACAAGGCGTTATTGTATATTCCTCCCTATCTTTATGGCTCACCCAATACATTGTCAGAAATGCTTTCATTAACCTCTCCCGACTTGGAAATGCACATTTCCAGACCTCCTAACCAGAGACAGATCCCGTCTTGAGTTTTATGCCCCCACTGTGTGACTTGGTGTCACAGTGAGGTTGGAGAACACTGATCTAGGACCCCGCCTCCCTTTAATATAGTTGCATGGCATTCTTCTTACTAGATTTTAGGCAAGGTTTCTAGCTCAGGCTGACCTGGAACTGTCTCTGCCGAACTGAACTCAGCCGAGGCTGGTCTCCGTCTCACAGTGCTCCCCTTACCTTAGACTCCTGAGTGTTGGGATTATAGGGGTAAGCTGTGCCCTTTTCTTTTTGTGGTCCACCAGGCCAGTTGTGTCATAGAAGGTACTATGTTTGGTTTTGGTCCCTTTTTCCTTAGTGGCATGTAGTTTGTGGTTTGTTCCTCCCCATTTAGTGCATTAGATGCTAGGGCTTGATTAGATGTTAGCCATTTTATTAACTATTTTGCTGAGATCCTCATGCTGTGGGCCATTGTCTGTCTCTTCCCGCTGAGATGCTATTTGATTACTGTGTTAAAGGAGCAATAGCCTGCTCCCTGTGCAAAGACCTGAGGGGGGTTTCTGTGTTTTCCTGTGATCTGCAGTGGGGGGTTGGGGGTTCTCGGGTATTGTGCAAGTGTCTAGTTTCCCATCAGCCTCTGATCTCTTAGCTTTGTTCGACAGGCTAAGAGTGCTATGTGAACCCAGTTAGATTGGTGTTCCCTTCTCCTGTCTTCCATCTACTCCTCCATTGCTTGTTCCATCCATGCCGAGGGAGGTAACTTAAAGTCTCCAGATCTCAGTTCTGTGATGTTTTGCTGTGTGTATTTTGAAACCACTAAGAGATGCATAAATACGTGCAAGGGCTACATCTTGGTAAATGGATCCTGCATCATTTTTAAGTGCCTCCTACCACTTGAGGTACTTCTGAGACTAGGGTGGTCCTGCCAGCTTCCTTGGTTGGTGTGGTAGCGAGGGACATGGCTCAGTAATAGGGTTCCTGCTTACCTGCACAAGGCCCTCCTGAGTTCTGCTGCACCAGAAGAAAAAGAGAATGCCAGAGCAGCAGCCAGCTCCTTGGCAGTGCCATATGTGCCCTGGGCACCTTTTATCTCGACTTGGTCAGTAGGCACCTAGTCAAAGACACAGGACCCTGGGTCAGAGCTTTGGCTGGACATTGATTGGTCTCCAGCTCAGGCACTGGCTGAGGCAGACCACACAGCCTTCTAGACAGTTGGACATGCTTGTCAGCCAGACCATACCCCTGGCCAGAGCTGCACGGCCCGCCCGGGTCTACCTCACACCCTCCTTGGTGCTGCCTTGACTCTAGCCCTTCTGTAGTGACTTGGCTCTCTAGATCCCTACATGCCTCTGCTCCTTTGGGGAATTTGCCCATCTCTGCTCTGTTCTGGGCTATCTGCTGTCTCTTAAATTTTTCTGGGAGCTATAGTATGTCTCCCTCCCCCTAATCCTCTGCCATGCCTGTCAGCAAGTGAGAGTTGAGTGGTATGAAACTGGGGAGGAAGACCGTTGAAGTTGTGATAAAAGACTGTGTGGGCTTCCACATTTGTGGCTATGGCTTGGGCAGTGGCTGGCTAGTTCTGAGTGCCTGTGCTCTATTTAAATAGCATTGGAGGCCCGAGAACCTGTGACATGACATTCTCTTCTACTACTGCTAAGCACCAGGCAGATGTCCCACAGAGAGCCTGCCTGAGCACCCCACCACCACCACCACCCCGTCTCCCTTTTCATACGTAAAACCAATGAGGAAATGCCCATTGCCCTGTCCTGGGACTGTAGGTCCCACTGAGGTTGACAGCAACATTGGAATTGCTGCACTGAGATCAACTCCTGGGTGCTCCTGCTGAAGGATTTCTTCCTCTAAGGTGAGACCCTCTCTTGGGGTTCAGAAGCAGACACGGAACTTAGGGCCCAAACCCTGCCTTGGCTGCCATTCCTTGGAGTGGTGGGGTAGCACCTGGAAAGGAACATGGTAATATGTCTGGTCATCTGACCTATACCTGGTGCACTAGAGCAGGAAGCTGAGGGCTGCAGGACTCTGATCTCTCTGGGTAAGGCCACTCTTAGAGCAACAGAGATGACTTAGTGACTAGCTGTCCTGTGAGTGCCCTTGGCCTTGGAGGCAGGTTAAGGTCCTGGTCCTTTTTGTATGTAGATGCCAACCCCAACTTCTTGGTCTCATCTTTGGCCTTTGATTGGCACTAGGTAGCCCTTTGGGGAGTCAGGGTCCTCTTTACCATTGATAAGCATCTAGTCACTGTGTAGAGCAGGGCCTGACTTCCAGCAAGGTTGACAGCCACAGTGTGGAAGTAAGTTACAGTCAGGATTGTTTCCCAGCCATCATTGCCACCGTGTTTAGGTGAGGAGAGCAGCCAAGCCATGGTGGGCTGTGAGGGTATATGTTGTTCTAGGCAGTCTCATCTCACCCTCTTTGAATTGGGTGTTGGTACCACAAGCTGCCCTCAAGGGAGGTTCCTGCCACCCAAAGGGAAAACCCATTGTGACCCTGGCCTGTCCCATGTCTCCAGGCTATTATTAGCTGGCCAGTACACAAGAGACTCCATTACTGGCCTGGCCTGACAGCCAGTGCACTTCTCCCCAATGTGAGGCTTGGCCTGTGCCTACCCACAACCTCTTCTCTGCAGTGGGAGGTCCACGTGTACCCACGGGTGCCTGGTTTCATGGGAAGCTGAGATGTGGCCGCCCAGGCTATTTTTACCCAGCTCTGTCCCCACAGAGCTTTGCTTTGGCTCCAAGTCACCGCCTGCAGAGTGGAGCTTGTTGCCAGGGCTGGGGGTGGATGAGCCCGCGCCTCAGGGCCTCCTGGTCTCCCTTCCCTAGGCAGCATCTTAACACTTATTACAGGGTCTGACTAATGTGCAGACAGACCTTCCAAGACAGTGGGCAAGAGAGGGCCCTGGTGCAGGGAGGAGAAGTAACCTGGCCTCCCAGAGCTGAGCCTCCCTGGGATTGGATAGAAGTCAAGATGCTTAGGTGTACCCCTGCATACCATCCTTTAACATACTAATGACAGTAATAGCTCACACTTATCAAGCCCTTCCCTTACTTTCTAAGACTTCCAGCAGTTAACAATTCACTTCATTCATACTGTGGTTAGCTCAGCTGTATAGATGGGGGAACTGAGGCACAGGGTAGTCCAGGAACCTAAAGGCCACAGTGCTCATATGTGGTGGAGTGTGACTGGGACCATGTCCCCAACACCCACCATCTCTGTGTCATGTTTTCAATGTCCTTAAGAGGTGAGGTGCTGCCCTAGATTAGATTCTCTGTGGCAGTGCTGTCACACAGGGACTCATCACGGATGCTTTTAGATGACGCTCAGAAATGAGGCCCCTCATCCAGTAGTCACCCCACCGGGCAGTGGCCATACCAGAGTCAGCACGAGGCCTGATATGTATGCTCTTTTGCTGGCCCTCTAGGTCCTGTGGTCCAATGTAGTTTGTTTCAAGAAGAGCTCAGTCATCACCTGCTGTGTACTCCTGTAATGCTTGGCTGCTGGGGTTCGGCCGTAGACCCCCCAATATGGCCACAGCTTCAGTCTCTTTGCTCTTGGAGAACAGAAATAAGTAGTTACTCTGTACAGTCAGTGTTCTCTGTAGATCGCCTGCCAGGAAACTTAGGGTGTGTGACCTTGAGTCTGGTCCCCACATCCCTCTACCCTACCCCACCCCCACAAGGTGGATGAAAGTGAAGACCAAATGAAGCTGTTTAGTTTGGGTCCTGACACACCTCCTGGCTGCACAGCAGGAACAGTGGGCCTTTGTGAGCCTCTCTGAGGCTTAGACAGCCCCCCTCGTGTATTGATGCTTGGTCTTTTCAACTGGCCCTTGAATTCAGCCCTTTCCAACTTCCTACAGAGGAAGGGGTGGCTGTGGGGCCTACTGGTGGCGAACACAGCTCTTGAGACTGAAGAGGAGTTCCACGGGCAGGCTGTGTGCCTGCTGGCAACCACTTCCAGCTGGGACCAGCTCCATCCAGCCCCAGAAGAGGACAGAGTGGAAAAGTGGAGGTGGGGACACTCGGGGGATGCAGCTGGCTGGGTCCTGTTTCCCTGGGCTTGGGATCAGCACTGTCTCCAGCATCCCTGTCCTTGGATTAGTCCCCAGGCCCAACCAGGATTTTGTTAGCTCATCAGCCAAGGACCCATGGCAGGTTGGACAATCTAGGCTCTGAACATAGAGTCTCCAGCCTCTCCCAAGGTCATCCTGACTTTAGGCTGCCATGGCTGCTGACTGGACTTATGTGAATTGTCATGCAGCCTCTTGGGCAGAAATGATAGTCCCTGTTCTCTAGGGGAAATCCCAGGGGCTCACAGAGACAGTCTTTAATCCAGGAACACAGGGCGTGTGAGCAGGTCTACCAGGACTGACTGTTGTGCCCTCCCTCCACTGGTCCCAGCCACACAGCTTCCCCAAGGCATACTCCATCTGCTTTATCTTCTGCCACCCTCTGACCCCAACCTTGGGAAGGTGTCCCTGAGATAGTTTGGACACAAGCAAGCTGCGGTGGCTGATGGGAGTGTTGTCCCTGTGGCCTAGAAGGACAAGAGCTCTGTGCTTAGGGTCACCTCTTTGTCCTCAGGGACGAGCCCTGGGAAGCAGACAGAGCCACACTGCCTGCTGAGAACACTGCCCTCCTGAAGCCTTTCCTACAGATGCTGAGGAGGCCTCCATAGCTCCAGGCTTGGACCTATACTGGATGCTCTTGTGTAGTGAGTCTCCCTCCCTCCCTCCCTCCCTCCCTCCCTCCTTCCATCCCTCCCTCCCTCCCTGTTATCAGTGACTTAGAAGCCTCCAGGCAGAAATGTGATCCCAAGGGGTGTCCTCACTGGCCTTGGCCTTTGAGGCTCCCTTCCTCCCTCCCTCCTGCCAGACCCACGTTGGTGATGGGGACAAAAAAAGACAATGCTGGAGACTAGAGTCTCAGAAACTTACTCTCGGCAGTGACATTTCTCACTGGAAACTCAGCCTCCTGGGATACCCATTTCCTGCCCTGCCAGCCCTCTGGGCGGGTCCTGGACACTATGAGAGATGCAGGGTATAGATGTATACTTCCTGGGTCTCCAGCCAGCATGATGATCAGGTGGGATGATGACAGTGTTGTCTCCCAGCTCACCACATACAGCACTTTTGGGAGAGATTCTGACTACCTGGGGGCTGCCGAAACCAGCCTTGATTTGTTCAGGACAGAGGCCCACATCTTGCATCAGCCTGAGTAGAATTTGCATGGCATTCCCAGGCGATTCATCCTCAGCTTCTACACAGTCCCCACAGCTCTCCAGTGCACAGCAAGGCAGCCTCTGCCCAGAGCCACACAAAACAGGTTCTCTTTGGGACCCTGGCCTGAGTAGGCATAGTTGGAGGGTGGCACAGAGCTTCTAAAGCCCACATCCTCAGTCTGCCTAGAATCTGTGAGGGTGATGTCATTGCCCAGGAGAGCTTCCCTTCACTTCGCAACTTAAGAATCATAAAGGAACATTGCTGGCCCAGAAGGGTTCCTGTGTGATGTGTTCTCCCTGCCTGAGAGGAGGGGCACAGGTTGGGGGGCAGAGGCCTCTCCACCTCCCAGAACTGCTTCCCTTCCTAAAGTGTTTGGGGTGGGAGCTGCTGACCCAGTACTTCCTCACCCTTCCCTGGGGGCCTGGCCTGCAGGATGAGGAGGGCAGGGTGAGGGGACAGACATGGGCCAGTCCCATCCTGTTCACTTTTCTTACTGCACTTTGTATTACTTTAATTTGAGGGGAAGATGCAGGAATTGGTTTTGAAGTTATAATTAAAATTTCCACTGGCCTTAGGCAAACAATTGTGGGTTGAATGAAAAGGTGTTAATAAGGGGAGAAGTTAATTTTAAAAGAAAATGTTGAGTGAGTGTGTGGGCATACACCTGCGGACACAGAGCTAGTTAAAGAGCTAGGAGGCGGATGGGGCTCCAGACTCGGCGAGGCTGAGCCTGGCTTCAGATCTTAGCAGAGCCCTTTGTAAGCGGGGCAACTTCAGCAGCCACAGCAGCCACCTGCCTCCTTTGAACCTCATCTCTCTCAGGCGTTAGATGAAACAGGAATGGGCATCTGTGCCCTGTACACCTCATGGCACTCTGACAGGGCTTCGAGAGATGGATAGAGCACTTGGTGAAAGGTGAAGGGCAGGCAGAGGTGTGCTCTGCTCAAAAGTCTGGAAGGGGAGTGGTCTGTCTGGTCTTAGGGTGTGAGGGATATTTGGGGCCTTTATTCCATCCTGTGACTGAGATAGTTCCCTTGAGGCCACTTTTCCCATCCTGTCAGGAGCTCGTGTGACTTGAAGGAGTGTCTCAATGCTGCTGTGTGGTACTGGGTGAGCACCTGTGTGCTATGGGTCTGTTTCAGTGAGTCAGGACACCCGGACTCCCAGGCCTATTTAGAAAGGGTGAAAGGAGGTGAAGTTCTGGGACTGAGGTGAAGGTCAGATGCAGCTCATGCCTGTAAGTGGACAGACTGATGGTGCCATTCCTGGCAGTTTGCCACATGCTCACCTTGCCTGCCTGTCAGGTGGAATTTGCAGGTCTTCATAGTGGGGAATGGCATAGAGTACTCACGCTGCTCCCCTGAGGGATGGTCCACCTCCTCACTTACCCCCTTAGGTGTCCTTGTGCTAAGCAGCATCTTCTGTGGGGGGTGGCAGTGTTCACGTGGAATGTTGCATTAGGAGGGGCACCGGGCATCATCACTAGCTTTCTAGTCCCTAGAGAGTGACTCACCTCCTTGTCACACCCAAATCTGAAAACCAGTGAGATGTGAAGGTAGCAGTGATAAAGGAAACCGAGGGTATGGCAGCCAGAAGTAGCCAGGGCTCTGCCCATCCTACCAATAGAGAACTCTGACAAGTTACTCTTTGAACTCTCATTTTCCAATCAGTAAAATGGGAATAAAGACAGCTGTCCTGGTGAGTTGTCCCCACACAAAAGCAGGACAACACGAACTCTCACTGGGCTCTGGTATTCTGTGACTGCTCTGTGCATGGGTTTGCACTGTTTGGGGTGAGTCTCGTGCATGCTGATGAGTTAGGAGCCATGTGTGATGGATTAGTAATGCTTGGGTAGGAAGGACCCTAGGATGACTTTAATTGTTCATCCCTTGGTCTCTACCAACTGGGTTGCCTGGTGCTGATTTCGTTGGGCCATCTGTGTGTTCATCTGAGTTTTGGCACAAGTAGGAACCAAGTTTTTTGTTTGTTTGTTTTGTTTTTTTTTTTGAGACAGGGTTTCTCTTTGGCTTTGAAGGCTGTTCTAGAACTAGCTCTTGTAGACCAGGCTGGTCTCGAACTCATCTGCCTCTGCCTCTGGAGTGCTGGGATTAAAGGCATGTGCCACCACCGCCTGGTTGGAACCAAGTTTTTAATCACCTTTTTTTCATAACCCCAAGGCCTCCTCAGGGCATAGGCTCAGCCTGTCTCCAAGTGGTTTCCTCTGTGTCTTGGAACCTTTTCTTGTGGACATTTTTTGACACTTTCACGGCTATGTTTCTGACCCCCTGGCAGCCCTGGGATTATGAGAGAAACATTTTTAGTAGAGTTCTCAGCCAGCCCTAGAGCATACCATAGGATAGGTAGAAGAAGATCCATGGGGAGTGCCTACCTCCTCAAAAGCTAGGAAGTGGTTTCCTGAGGCTACTCGTTAAGGTAAATAAGCTAAGCCTGAACTCTTGTGTGAGATGATGTCAGCAAGGGATACAGACAAATCTTGTTGCACATCAACAGCATATAAGGTGGTGTCCCAGCATTGGACTGATCATCTCAGGTCCAGAAGTGAGAGGTCCTGGCTGGTGTTGTGTGACAGACATCTCCTGTCTATACTCTAGATAGTATGCCCAGGACAGACCAAAGTACGGATATAGAAACCAACAAACTCCATCTAGTGAACCAATGAGTTTTATTGGGGTTACTTGGGGGGAATATCTCTAAAGGCCACTTCACAAAAGCTGGGAATTTGGAGCATACTGCACAGCCTATAGGCAGCTCAGTAGGTTGCAGAGTGCCCTTTCCAGGTGCCTTAGTTGGCCTAAGCTGCTTCCAGGAAGCTCCATGGTCTCTATTTCTTTGAGGCTGCTTGACTGGTCTCTACTTGTTTGATCTTGGCTTGTCTGAGGGTGATGCTCTCTTAGGAGGGAGGGGCCTGGAGAATCTGGCCAGTTTCAGGGAGTTCCTGAAACTGTTTTGAGTTGTTTACTTTCTGGCTTAAAGAGGTTACCTGGGAGATGGAGTGTTTCAATTTTGAGGAAACTGCTATACAACCGCTGGCAACGTGGCTTCTGGCAGAAAGTAAATGACAGCAATTTTTATTATTATTTTCTTTCTAGTGAGACAGGATATCACTGCATAGTCCTGTCTGGCCTAGACCTCACTATGTAAATTGTGCTAACTTGAAATTTGTGGCAATCCTTTTGCCTTTTCTCCCTGAGTGTTGGGAGTGCCTGCTGAGTGCCACGGGCAAGCAAGAAATATTCAGTGGACACAAAGGTCCTATAAGAGGCTACGTTGCTAGCCGGGTGTTGGTGGTGCACACCTTTAGTCCCAGCACTCGGGAGGCAGAGGCAGGCGGATCTCTGTGAGTTTGAGGCCAGCCTGGTCTCAGTGCCAGAATACAATAGGCTCCAAAGCTACACAGAGAAACCCTATCTCGAAAAACCAAACCAAAAAAAAAAAAAAAGAAAAAAGAAAGAGAGTATGTTGCCGTTCTTTTGTTTTGAGACACGGCCTCACTGTAAGTGTTGTGGCTCTAAGGGGAAAAGTTTCCCCAGTGGAATTGTTGCAGCTCTGGGGGAAGATCTCCCCAGTGGAAGTATTGCAGCTCTGAAGAGAAAGGTATCCTGGCAGACAGGAGCCAAGGATGCCACAAGGTCACACTGCACAAAAACCTCACACAAGAGATTTAGTGAGAAAGACACAAGAGGGTGGCTGCCTCTGCTCAGGGGAAAGCAGAGAAGTAAGTGGGAGGCAGGCAGGCAGGCTTAATGTAGTATTTCTTGGGGGTGGAGTTTTCCAGGGTTGGGATTGGTGGGATTTAAAGGTCAGGTATTGGTGGGTTTTCAAACCCAGAAGTGAGCTCAGACTTTTTACCCTACACTCACTGTGGCTGTCCTGGAACTCATTATGTAGACCAGGCTGGCCGCAAACTCACAGAGATCATCAGTTTTTCCTTCTTCCTCTCTAGTGCTGGGATTGAAAGTGTGCACTACCAGGGCTGGCCCATGACCACTCACTCTTGATTAACAGAAGAGGGCGCTGAGGTTCTACAGCTGTGCAGGGTCTTGGAGGGTGCACCCAGCTGTGCAGATGTCCCTGCACCATCTTGCCTCAGGTTCCTCCTGTAAGGTCAGGGTTGTCCCTGACAGCTGACCAAGGTGGGCCCACCCACAGTGCAGATCACCAAGAAGCCTTCACAAAGGCATGTGGCTTCCTATGCAAGACTGTGATGAGGACTCCAACATAGCCACTGGTCCTCAAAAAGTAGTTGCCCTGGCTGTGGCCCTTTTCTAATGGGTGGCTCTGCCTGGAAGGCAGGCCCCTTACTGAGCTCTTATGAGTCAGTTTCCATGAGAGGCCCTGGAGGCTAACCAGACATCCTCATATCTAGAGTCTACTTGGCCATCCTGAACTGCAGCCCCTGCGAGTGTCATTATAGACTGATGAGTACTAAGTTCCAAGGAGCCAACATCACTCATTCTGTCCTTCTGTCTTTGCCAGGGCAGCAACATCTCTAGCTCTACCTTTGCTGATGGCGAGCTCCTCCCCAGGGAACCCGGCTTCTTCCAGGAAGACGAGGAGGAAGCAATGACACTGGCCCTGCCTGAGGGACCCCAGGAGTTAGAAATGGACAGCCCCATGGAGAGCAGCCAG
Organism: Cricetulus griseus; assembly: GCF_003668045.3. NCBI lineage: Eukaryota > Metazoa > Chordata > Mammalia > Rodentia > Cricetidae > Cricetulus > Cricetulus griseus. Next base: position 93,134,933 of record NC_048600.1, read on the forward strand.
GGCCTGGAGGGCTCTGTCAGGAGTCCTGGCGAGGAGAAGGAGCCTGAACTGGGGGGCCTGTACCTGCCAGAGGACAAGTGAGTGAGCAAAAGGGCATGTGGCCCCAGGGCCAGAAAGTACATGTGACACCTTGTGGGGATCTGTAACCCCAGCCCTCCGACACCAAGACAGGAGCGTGGAGCAGGCAGGTGGCCTGGAGGATGCAGTGGAATCAACAAAGCAGAAACTCTGCTGTCCCCTCCACACACGGGCTGTTGCACTGGTATGCCTGTGTGCACACACACTGATAGTGATAATAATAGTAATAGTAATTTTTTAAAATTAAGAGTTAATTAAAAGTTGGAAAAAAGTGAGAATGGGAGAAAAATAACAAGCATCCTTAACCTAAGCCCTATTATCATGTTACTATTTTTATTTCCTCCCCCCCCCTCTCTCTCTCTTTTTCCCCTCTAGACAGGGTTTCTCTGTGTAGCCCTGGTTGTCTTAGAACTCACTCTGTAGACCAGGCTGGCCTCAAGCTCACAGAGATCTACCTGCTTCTGCCTCCCAAGTACTGGGATTAAAAGCATGCGACACCACCGCTTGTCCCTTTTTTTTTTTTTTTTTTTTTTTTTTTTTTTTTTTTTTAAAGACAGGGTCTTGCTATGTAGCCTTGGCTGGCCTGGAATATGCTATGTAGACCAGGCTGTTCTTAAATTTAATAAAGACCTACTTGCCTCTATCTCCTGAGTGCTAGAATTAAAGGCTTACACCATCACTGCCAACATAGTAAGACCTGTCTCAAAATAAGTAAGTTTATTAATTACTAAGTCTCAAAGTTTGTATCTAACTTATCATTGATTCTTATTTCTCTGCCTTCTTGCCAATATTTGTATAAACCTTTCAACAGTCATTTGATCCTCTATAATTTAATAATTTGAATCAATGGTACATATTCTAATTCAGTAACTATAATTATAGTGTAATTTTAATCTATCTGTTGTTTAACCATCAAGTAATAACCAGTGTTCTGTTGTTTCTTACGGCGGAAATTTCTGTGTGGGATGTTTCCCTTAGGATGAGGTCCCCAAAGTCTAGACTTGGCCAGGCTCCTGCTACACATAGGGCTAGGCTGGTTCCCCCGCCCCCACCAGGAGCTGCAGATGGGGCCCTCTGCCCTTCACTAACTGGGTGCTTACGACTCTCAGGTCCCTCGTCCTCACTCCATCCATGACCACGTCAGACCTTTCCACTCACTCCACCGCCTCTCTCATCAGCAATGAGGAGCAATTTGAAGACTATGGAGAAGGGGATGACGTGGACTGTGCCCCCAGCAGCCCCTGCCCTGATGATGAGACCAGAACCAATGTCTACTCAGATCTAGGATCGTCAGTGTCTTCCAGGTGGCCCCCTTGCTCTGGGTTGGCATTTGGTGTCCAGAGAAAATAGCAGAACCAGTCTAGCCTCATCCCAGTGGATCAGATAGGCACAGACCATCCTTCCCTCTGCCCAGGACTACATGGCTCTACTGGCATGTGGGATGCCCCCTTCTCCTAGCCTGATTGGGGGTCAGGTTTGTCCTTTCCCCTGTTATCTTGGAGAAGAAACAGTTAAATGATCTGTGAGTCTGAAGACCCCTGGAGGGTTCTTATGTCATCATGCTTCCTAGAACCTCTGTACTAAAGGGCCCTTCCAAGTGACCTTCTATGGCCCCTTCTCCCCTGCCTGAGTCATTCCATCCTGTGACATGAGCTCTCAGTATGCCCTATGTGTTAATTGGGTTCATTTCCCCAGCTTTCAACCACGGGGAAGGGATGCTCTGATTGATTTCCATTTCTCTGTCCCAAAGTACCAATAAAAGCCTTGGGGAACTAGGTAGAGGAAGCTAAGCAGAGTGGGCAGGGCACAGCCTGCCAGCAGCCTAGAATGACACCCTCTCCTCCTCTTGTCCAGTGCGGGGCAGACCCCAAGGAAGATGCGGCACGCCTACAACAGTGAGCTGCTGGATGTGTATTGCTCTCAGTGCTGCAAGAAGATCAACCTGCTGAATGACCTGGAGGCCCGGCTGAAAAACCTAAAGGCCAACAGGTGAGGCTGCAGTCCAGAGAGGCGGGGCCAGGCAGGGTAAGCAAGGCAAGCCCCCCTGTGTAGGCAGGTATGTGGGTGTCCGAGCAGAGTCGGGTGTTTCCTGCAGCACCTTGGCACCAAGCTGATGAATGATGTCCGTTCAAATCCAGTGCCCCTCTGTTCAGTGACTGTGTCCCTCTCTCTCTCTCTCTGTAGCCCCAACCGGAAGATCTCAAGCACAGCTTTCGGACGGTAAGACCCTCTTGGGAGACAGCAAGCTGAATGCTTTCTACCTTCGCTCGCTTCTGCTGTCCTAGGGTTCGGGCTTTGTGACGGCAGCTCAGATTCAGCCCGTGCCCTGTATGTAGCCAAGCAAGCCAACTGCTATGAAGCCATCCTTTCCTGCCCTTGCCACCTTGCCCCCACTTAGCAGGGCCAGCATCTGTAGATCCTCACTGCTTTAGCTTTAGTGGGCTTTCTAGGATGCCCAGAGGACCATAGTCCAGCCCATGGCTGTTGGTGCCTTCTCTTCCATGAAGGACAGGGCTTGGGGAGTGCTCTTTCCGATTCTTAGAATAGACAGTCTCTTGGGTGAGAAGGTTAGGTGGAGTGTTCCTCCTATGACCTCCTTCCTGGCAGCCCAGTACCGAATACTCACTTAGCCCATAGCCTGCGTTGGGGCCCCAGACTGTGGCAGACTTGGCAGGCAGGTGCCCTCCACCCCCACAGGCAGCTCATGCACAACAGTAACTTCAGCAGCAGTAACGGCAGCACTGAGGACCTGTTCCGAGACAGCATTGACTCCTGTGACAATGACATCACAGAGAAGGTGGGCCCTGGGACCCTGTGCATGTCACTGGGATGTATGGGAGTGGTGCTCCAGGCTGCTGCTCTCTGGGGACTTGGACTGTGTGCCCACCGAGGAGATGAGGGTGGGGAAGGGCACTGGTCATATACCTCTTCCTCTCCAAATATGTCTGCTCTTTTATTTGTAGTTATTTGGAGATCCTTGTCATGAGCTTTTCTAGATTCTCAGTTCTGTGCTTCTAAAGCCTTTTCTATTCTGTTTCACCCTGCATACTGCAGGTGAGCTTCCTGGAGAAAAAGGTAACAGAGCTGGAGAACGACAGCCTGACCAGTGGGGACCTGAAGAGCAAGCTGAAGCAGGAGAATACTCAGCTGGTGCACAGGTCAGCCGCAGGGTGGCTCCAGGGAAGGTGAAGTGTCCCCATCGCCAGCAGAGAAGCCCTGATCCAGACCTCATAGTACTGCTCAGGGCTGGTGACTCTCGCTGCGTAGAGCAGTGGTTCTCAACCTGTAGGTCTCCACCGCTTTGGGGTTGCATATCAGATATTTATATATGATTCATGACAGTAGCAAAATTACATTTTTGATGTAGCAACAGAAATTTTCTGGTTGTGGGTCACCACAACACAAGGGACTGTATTAAAGCGTTGCAGCATTAGAAGGGTTGAGAACCACCAGACTAGAGTGACTAGAACTCTATCTCCCTTCCTGGGAATATGCCCTGTGGTTGGGAGTGGAAGGGAGGAGGAGGGCCCAGGTGGCACAGGTATGGCCAAGTGGTGGTGGTATGGATAGACAGCAGGGACACCGGAAAGGATGCTATCCTATGCTGGCTGGCTGGCTTCCCCAGGTGCAAGAAACTTGGTAGACTTCTCTGGGTCTGCTCCTTCCCCCATAGCCTTTCTGTATGCCCCAGCTCAGCACGATGACTGTGAACTGTTGGACAACAGTAGGCTTCCAGTAGTCGGGGTTAGGTTATGACCCCAAGGGGCCTGACCTTTTCGTGGCTCTGGATTTCTTATGGCCTTACCAGGATGTGGCTGAGTTATTGGGGGGAGGGGGGCTGCGTAGCTGTGGCCAGCCTGCTGCCCTCCGTGTCTCCTGTGTGACCTCCGTCCCCTCTGGAGCTTCTTCACTAGATCTGCTTCCCTTGAATATAAGAGAGACACTTCTTAGATGTCACAGCGTCCCTAATTTACCTGTCAGCCAAGCTTATTGCCCCGTTGGCCTGGCAAACCCACCACATCACAGTCAATATGTAGGGGGCTTTGGCAGGCTCCAGGCCTTCTTGAATGGGGTGAGAGCACATGAGAGCTTGCCCTGACTGTGCTTGTTCATGCCCCACCTCAGGGTGCATGAGCTGGAGGAGATGGTGAAGGATCAAGAGACCACAGCAGAGCAGGCACTGGAGGAGGAGGCCCGGCGACACCGTGAGGTCTACTGCAAGCTGGAGCGGGAGAAGAGCACCGAGCTGGAGCTGCTCAACACCAGGTAGGCACTAGGCCTTCTGCCCCCTGTTCCCCCTGTGCCCCTCTGCCCTGGCAGCCCTTGAGTAGTGCTGGCCCCAAGTGTTTCCGGTAAAGCTGAGCCTACTGTTCTAGCATTTGTACTTCAGATACTTTAAAATCACACAGGCCGGTTCTTCAGGGAGGAGGCAGGATGCATGTTCATGGAACCTGGTCACTGAGCAGAGGAAGCTGCAGAGGCGGATCATAGGCAGGGCTGGAATCTCTAGGCCTGGGGCTCCCCCTGCTGTCAGATCCTCCCTTGCATTTATTTGAACATTCTATCTTGGAGATAGAACCCTATCCAAACATGAAATTCCTTACTATTTTTGTTTTTGTTTTTTGAGACGGGGGTTTCTCTGTATAGCCCTGGCTGCTCTGGAACTCTCTCTATAGACCAGGCTGGCCTTGGAATCACAAAAATCCACCTGTCTCTGCCTCCCGAGTGCTGGGATTAAAGGCTTGCACCATGACCACCCCCTCACACACACCCTCTAGCACCTTTGTTTCTAAACAAAGGGCTGGGGAGATGGCTCAGTGGGTAAAGTGCTGGCCATAGAAGACTTCTGATTCCCAGAACCCACATAAAACCAGACACAGAAGTGTGTATTTGTAATCCCAGTGTTCTACAGCAGAGATAGGAGGACCCCCAAAAGTTGGAGGGCCAATTGGCCTGACAAAACCAACAAAAGATCCTGTCTCAAACAAGGTAACTTCCACATTGCAGTGTGGCACATGTATATCCACACACAGGGCCATGCGCACACACTGTATACACACACAAAATTAAAGAGTAACTTATAGCCTGAAAGTTATTGTTATTGCATATATTATATATATGATAAGATATGTGATATATATATATATATCGTGTGTGTGTGTGTGTGTGTGTGTGTGTGTGTGTGTGTGTGTGTATGTGTGTGTATGTGTATGTGTATGCGCACACACACACCACACTGGCATACTGGCGGGCAGCCTTATCTTGTAACTCTGGCTGCCTGGAACTCACTATGTAGACCAAGCTGTTCGACAGCTTAGCAGAGATCCACCTGCCTCTGCATCCCAAATGCTAGGATTGAAGACATGAACTGTCACTGTTGGCTAATAATTTTGTACATGAAACAGCTTCATGATGATATGGGATTTTAGCTTGTGGCATCATGTCATTGCTCAAAAAGTTTTGGATTTTGGAACATTTTGGATTTTTGGATCAGGGATGCTGGACCTGAATTATTCTGAATTTTTTATTTTTGTCTCAGTGTTTCTCTCAGTTGGTAGTTTCTTTCTTTCAGAAGCAGAGACTGGCTGCTTTCTCTGTAAAGTCATTTCCACTATAGATCCTCAGATCTGTCATTTTTGTTTCCCAGAGTACAGCAGTTAGAAGAAGAAAATACTGATCTGAGAACAACGGTGACTCGACTTAAGTCACAGACAGAGAAACTGGATGAGGTGAGCCTTGGGTCCCAGCATGGTGTTTAGTCCATGGAGAGTTGATGGCTGTTAGAGGGCCTTTAGATTGTAGTCTCTGGAATACTAAAGTATTTCCCTACAGAGAGAAAGAAACGCCAGGGTATGGGGATACACACCTGTCACCTGTCAATCCTAGCACTGAGGCAGGCAGTAGAGGCAAGAGCCTGCAGGTGACATGGCCTCTGCCGGGTCATCCTTTGCTGCATAATGAAATTTGAGGCTAACCTGGGGTACATGAGAGTTTTGTCTTAAAGATAAAAACAAAAGTAATTTGTTTTGTTTTTAGAGATAGTTTCTCTGTGTAGCTTTAGAGACTGTTCTAGAACTCACTCTGTAGACCACGCTGGTCTTGGATTAAAGGTGTGCTCCACCACCACCACCCAGCATAAATTTTTAATTAATTAAAGAGGGAGGAAAAGTGAATGATGACTTTAGTTTCTGAATTTACAAAATTCCAAGTTTTCTACAGTGAAAATAGAATCTGTATTATATTATAAATGTCTTATATTGTGGAATTGTTTTTGTTGTTTGTTTTTAAGAGGGTGTTTGGGTTCACAGCTTTTTCTTGAGCTCTGCCTGACACCACTGAAGGACATCTGGGGCCTAGGGTGTTTCCTGCTATGTTTCTAGAATGTTCTTGGAGGGCACTCCCCAGGGTGGCTGCTCTGCCTGTCCATTTGCCACACCAAGGTCCATCAGGGCATGAGGGCCCTCTGGGACTGCTCACCCTGACAGGGTCTGCCTGGCTCTAGGAACGGCAGCGCATGTCTGACCGTCTGGAGGACACCAGCCTTCGCCTCAAGGATGAGATGGACCTTTATAAGCGCTTGATGGACAAGCTGAGGCAGAACCGCCTTGACTTCCAGAAGGAGCGGGAGGCGACCCAGGAGGTAAGTGTCGGGCCGGGGGCCCCCAGGGCTCCCCTCAGTGTCATTGCTGTTGTCAACAGGCTTCTCTCCCTCACAGCTCATTGAGGACTTGCGGAGGGAGCTGGAACACCTGCAGATGTACAAGCTGGACTGTGAGCGGCCCGGTAGGGGCCGCAGCTCATCTGGCCTTGGCGAGTTCAACGCCAGAGCCCGCGAGGTGGAACTTGAACATGAAGTCAAGCGTCTGAAGCAGGTAGGCCCTAGAGCCACTGTCCAGTGGCTTTGAAGAGGCTGCTGGGTCAGCCATGTAGGTCTCTGTTTAGAAGTTACAGAGAGGGAGCCATGGGCAGCAGCCCACCTCCTGCAGCCTCTCCTGTCTACTCTTCTCAGTCTGATTGCCAGGGTCCATCATCCCATCCCACACTTGGGCAAGTGGCTCACCTCTAGTTACAGCCAGTGAATGGCTCTTGGGCTCTTAGGTCCCTGTCGTGTCCTAGTAACCTTCCCCAAGCTGCAGATGCAGGCTTGATTGGGTTGGGGCCTCTGGCAAATAGGGCCTAAGGGTCTGCTTTTGAAAGTGTCCCATCACTGTTGTTTGCAGCGTGGGTTAAACATGGGGTCAGGAAGGGCCAATGGCTCAAGAAGGAAGTGAAACCCAAGCTATGGGCCAGAGCCTGGACATGGATCACACACCTGAACTCATTCACCTAGGCAGAAGTCCTAGTGGCCATCTCCTGAAGTACAGCTAGCCCATCACCCACCCAGGAGGGGCTCCCAGGTCCCTGGGGTGAGCGGTAGGCAAGAAAGAATTGGAATGGGCACCTATGTTCACTGCCTTCAGTGTCCCCTTCCTTCAGGAGCAAGCATGCCCTGAAACAGCTCCCTCTAAGCAGGTTCCAGATCCTGGCTATAGGAGGAGCCAGGAAAACCAGCCCTCTTTCCTGCACAGAAAATTGAGAATAGCACCTCCCTCAGCCAGGTCCAGGACTGCAGGCTGAGCTGCTAGTGGGCAGTGCTCCCCTCAGGACCCAAGAGGGGAAAGACTCTGTCTTCCTGGTTCTCCCAAGCAGGGCTGCAATTCCTTTCTGAGGACTGTGGCATGCCACACCTGGCCCCGCAGAGGCCATGTCACCTGCAGGTCTCCTGGCCTAGCAGAGATACGTTGAAGGGGGAGGATACTGGTGGTCTGAGGACACGGATAGGAAGAAGTGGGTTCCAGAGGGTGGGCTCCTAATGCCTCCCAGAGCTCAGGTTCCTGTCGTTCTGTTGCCACAGGAGAATCACAAGCTGCGGGATCAGAACGATGACCTGAACGGGCAGATCCTAAGCCTCAGCCTCTATGAGGCAAAGAACCTTTTTGCCACCCAGACCAAAGCCCAGTCTCTGGCTGCAGAAATCGACACAGCATCCCGAGATGAGGTAACCTTATTCTTTCACTCCCTTGAATTCTCACATTGGTGACTGATCCCCATTTTGTGGGTCCTGTTCTAGCCCCCACCTGCTAGGACCCTGAAACCCAGGCTACACAGGATCCCAAAGGCAGGCCAAGACCTGGCCCTGGTAGTCCTCTACTTGCTGCTGTCACAGTAACTGCAGAGCTGAGCTGGAGGCAGTACAGGGGAGGAGCTTAGCCCTCTGTTCCTTGGGAGGTCTGGGTTCGAGTGGAGCTCAGATTAGAGACCCTCCTGGGACTTAACTCAGATGGTGGCCAGAGTTTCTTTTTCTCTTTTCTTTTCCTTTCTTTTCTTTTTTGTTTGTTTGTTTGTTTGTTTGTTTGTTTGTTTGAGACAGGGTTTCTCTGTGGCTTTGGAGGCTGTCCTGGAACTAGCTCTTGTAGACCAGGCTGATCCTGAACTCACAGATATCCACCTGCCTCTGCCTCCCGAGTACTGGCATTAAAGGCATGCGCCACCACCACCTGGCTGGTGGCCAGAGCTTCTTAAACATCTACTTTGCACACGTGTTTATTTGGTCTCTTAGCTGGCAGCTTCATAAACACTTCCCCTGTTAAACGTAGAAATAACCACATGGGATGGCAGTGGGGAAGGAGCCTGGCTCCCCTGAACCGAAGGCCATCTTTTCTCCCTGGAATACAAAAACACTCAGCTGCATTTGAATGTGAAACTGAGGTCCTGTGCACCTGAATCTTGCCTCCACCTGAGACTCAGAGCTAAGGGTCCACCTCTGGCCTCTAGGAGATCTGGGACAGCAGGTAACTCCATAGGGTTGGAGAAGCAGTTTGACTGCGCCTAAATGTCATGGCGAGAGCCTGAGTGAGGAAAGGCTGGCAGCCCCAAGCATCTTCTGGGCCCAGGGACTATGCACATTAGCCCTGACTATCAGTACATCTGGCCAGTGTTCCCAGGCTTTAGCCCCTCCCCAGGTCAATGAAATTGCCTTCAGGCTATCTGGGGCCCCTCTGTCATTGGTCACTGGCCACTGTAAGCCCAGCCTGGGCCCAGCTTCTGACCCACCTTTCTCATTCCCTTCAGCTAATGGAGGCCCTGAAGGAGCAGGAGGAGATCAACTTCCGACTGAGACAGTACATGGACAAGATTATCCTGGCTATACTGGACCACAACCCTTCCATCCTGGAGATCAAACACTGAGCCAGGGCTGGCTGCAGAGCGGCCATTGGACCTAGGACCTAGGGGCAGGCCTGCCTGAGGACAAAGATGCAGGCAGGACCCCACACTCACTCTGTAAATGTACCTCTGACCACCCTGTATGTATGTGCTAGTGGATGTGCGGGAGACCGCACACACAGGCAAGGAGTGAGCTTGGGGCCATGGCTGTGGGTGACAACCCATGATGAGCTGTGTGTGCACTTTGCAGTCCCTTTGTGAGGGGCTGAGGGGGACTGATAGGGGAGGGAGACTCTCAGGAGTTAACAGCAAGGACTGGAAGCTTGCATCTAGGATACTGATGAAATGATTCTACCTCTGGATAAGGCTTAGAAGATCTCAGGAGATGCCCCACCCACCCACCCCGGAGTGGGGACAAAACTGTTACGTTCTCCAGAATTTGGTGTCCTGGCCAGCCTTTCTGGCCACCATTCAAACCCAGGTTTTTTAAGCTCAAAGAGGAGGAAGGGGTGTTGGGGGGTACAGGGGCCCCTGTAGATAGCCCCTGGGGTGTGGTAAATGGCGCCAATAGACCTGGGTTTACAGAGCAGCTCGTGTGCACTGTCCCTGCCTTTGGGTTGAGTCCTTTGTAGTTTTCCATGCCCTTACCAGCCTTGCTCGCCTACCTCCCCTTTCTGGTTTGGCTTCAGTTTGTTTTGAAGACAAATATACACAGCATTTACTTGGGGTGGAAGGAAGGCCAAGAAGAAGGGTGGGGTGCCCAAGGCAGGTGTTAACACTGGGGGCCAAAGGGAGTGACTGCCTGGGAGACATGTTCCCATGGCTGCATCTTAACACAGGTGCACCTTGGCGGGAGGGCAGGCCTGGGGAGGTAGCCACACCCCTTCCTACAGCTCTCAGGCACACCTGGATCTGGTCCCCTGTTAGAGCAGACACTGCTGGTGGGAGGTCCAGTGGAGAGCATCCTGGGGAACCTTAGTCTTCCATTCTGTGAATACATGGTGGGGACCCTCCCACCCCCCATATTTTTTAAGAATGTGATGTTTTGTTTTAGGCGTCCAGGCATAGATGCTGTACCTGGACCTTTGGTGGTTTATCTCAGTTTTACGTGGTTTGTGATTGGCTTCCTTATCTCCAGCCCAGATAAACAGGGATGGTCTTACCTCTTTCCCTTCCATTTGTTTTCTTGAGCACATCTTGTGTAAAAAGGAAGGTTTGGGCATGTTGGGGATGCTAGTGAAGGGAGAGCAGTTGAGGGCAAAGAGACAACTCGGGGTATTTGCCCTGCTTGGTAGAGACAGGGCTGTGGCCAGTTTCATTCTAGTTCACTCCTGCTTTCCTTGGCTTTTCAGATCCGTTTTAATCATCTACACAGAGTTGTCTCGTGCTTCGTAGATGGTGGGTGTGTCCCCTTGCCCTGGGCTGCCTGGATGAGCCACACCAGGAAGACAAGAAGGCTTGATCTTGAGGTGCAGGTCCCTGTGGGTATTCCCTGGGGTCTGGGAAGATAGAGAAAGGCTAGGTAGGTGTCTCCTGAGGATATGTCAGTAGGAAGGGAAAATAAACCATGGCTTGAGGTTGGTCCAGGTGTCATGCTGGAAGGAGCATGGCAGAGATCAGCTGGGTGTCGTCCTGGCCTGTGGGAGCTGCCTCAGGGATGGGTGTTTTGTACTTGAAATTGTACAGGCCTCCAGTTTCACTAGTGTGTAAGTGTTCAGTGAGGGCCACAGAGGCCAGAGTCACAGCAGAGCAGAAGAAGAAGGAATTTCTGTCAAGGCAACAGGCACAGAAGGCTTTTGGCCCACATTGTTGGGCTGCAAAAATAGACTCTCTGAGGAAATGACAAGTTTGGAGGTCCCTGTGGGACCTGCTATAGGCCTCTGGAAGAGTGACTTCTGAGGGTGGACCTGGCTTCCATGCAACACATACTTTAGGATAATCCAGCCTTCCTCAGCCAGAATACACTTCGAAAACGTTGTCAAGTTGGCCTAAGATCATGTTCATTGTTTCTTGTAGTGGTGGCAGTAGATTTTTATCTTTTGAGACAAGGTCTTACACTGCCCTGGAATTCAAGGTAATCCTCCTGCCTTAGTCTCCAAAGTGCTGGGATTACAGGCATGAGTCACCACACTCACTTCATTTTTAAAAGGTTCTGGGCTTGCAAGCCCAGGGCTCTAGTGCCACATCACTCATGGGGACTGCAGAACTTTGAGCTTTGCTTCTGCTGCCTCCCTGGCTCACTGCCCATGGGTAAGCTGTCCCCTGACTTCCTGTGTCTAGATTTGGCATTCGGTTACATTTGAATTTCAGGTAAACAAGTGGTTTTAACTCTTAGAATCACAATGTCCCATTCCATAGTCAGTGCTTTGGGAGCTTTTTAATATTCTGATCCTCACATGTTGTAACAGTTGGTACAGGTGTGGCCTAGGCCTTGGAATGTTTTAAGAATGCCCCAGGTGATACTAATTTAGCCAAGTGTCCTGTGAAGGGGTGTTGGCTTTTGCCAAATTGGACAGCTCCCTCAGGGAAGGGTCAGCAGTAACTTGCCAAGATCGTAGGTTGGGGCCAGGCAGGGGATGCACTTTTTATGTGATGCTAAACCGTCCTTGTATTCCATTAGAAGCCAAACAGAATGAACTAATGTCTTCCTGCCTTTGTTTCCTTTTAGCTTTGAATTGACTAGATTTTACTTCAGACTGGTACTTTCCTTGAGATTCCACAGAGGAAATTCCTTTGTAAAGTTTTATTTCTGACACACTAAAAACACAAAGCTCAAGTACAAGCAGAGCACTAGGACTGGAGATTGGGTTTGCCAATTTGCCTGTGTGTTGGTGTCACCTGAGGAGGTTCTGAAATAAATCTGATGGAAGGCTTGGGAATGTAGCACAGTGGTAGAGTGCCTAGTGTGAGGTTTAGTCCCCGGCAGCACGAAAAGAATTTGATGATAGGAAACTAACTTTGAGTTTCTATGTAACTGGTAGCGTGGGTGGTTCAGTACCTACATCTGCATTGGTTTTCCCCAGTGCTGTTCATGCACAGCTCCAGGTGGGGGCTCCTGTCCTAGAAGGTCTTTGGCTCAAGTAGAGAAACCACATGAAATGTCTCATAACTCTAATAGGGCTGGAGTAGCTTGCCTTTGACTGGGGTGATGGAAGATGGATGGCTTTTGGTAATTATGCCACTGAGTAGTCCTTGCACCAGGAGAGAATCCAGCTGCTCTCACTAGCCTGGAAGTCTGTATCCCTTAGTGGTCCCCTGCCTGGGACCCCTAGAGTCACAGGAAACATGTAAAGTGGGAGCAGATAATCAGGTAAGAGCTGGGCCTTGACCACCGCTTTGGGTGCAATGGCTCCTTGCCTTTGTGGATTTTTGTCTATTTTCTGACTGCAGTAAGGCTATCCCAGTTGCTTCCCTGTCAGTGCCAAATCAGCACCCAGTTCACACTACGAGGACTGAGTTGTGATCCATACTAGTTCAGGGGGTATCATTACACATTGGGCTCAGTAGGGGGTCTGGAGGCTCTACAGCAAGGCCTGAGAAAGCTGGCAAATTTACACCTGTCTGTAGACATGACTGATGGGACCTGGGAAAGGTTTAGGGTAATCACCAGGCCAGCCCGACAGATGCCCAGTGATTCTGTAAAAGTCCAGGTGAAGCTCTTTTTAGGGCTTCAGCGCTGCTCCTTCTCCCCAATCTTTCCTCCTACCCCAACTCCCACTGCAGCCGAAGGACTTGCCTCTGTGGCAGCTCCTCAGGTTGGCATCTCTAACATGTGCTCACCAAGAGGCCTCAAGTTAGAGTGGTCAAGTCTTCAGAGGGCCTTCCTGTCCTGACTTCCATCTTGACTTCAATCTGCATGGGTGTGTTAGGGTAGCTGTGTCAGGTGGCATCTTTTAGCTGCTCAGCTAAGAGAGCCACTTCTAGAGGCTCTGTTTCTGAAAGCATAGCAAGGTGACAGTCTTTGTCACCCTATTCACCAGGAGCTGGGTATCTTTGATGTACTGTCCTTGTGGGTTCCTCTTCCCATTGTGACTGTAATGCAGGGATGTCTATCCCAGAGGTACCAGCTGGGGGGCAGCATTCCAGGCCACTGCTCTTACAGGCCTAAGTTCTGATGGCCCTGCCTGTTGTTGGGACTGTCTGCTTTCCTGTTTTGCACAGCTGGTTTTTGTCTGCATGGTTTGGGGTCCTTGTGCCTTTTTTCCCTTGTGGCCACCACACAGGATTCTCTGTTACCCACTGCCCCCTTTTGTACACCCCCTTACCCGTCTTCCCCGGTCCTGTGTGTACTCACGTGTGCAGCCATGTGCCTCCACTGAGGCCAGCTGGCAGACCCTTTACTCCTGCTGCCCCCAGTCAGGCCCTGCTTCCCCATAGGTCCCCAGCCTCTGTTGACTTGGTACATTTTGTACAGGATCTTTTGTTACAGTCTTAAGCATAGGGAACACTTAGTCCTTATGTACCTGAAGCTAGTTTAGAAACCCTGCATCCAAGACAAGGGTAGCTTTGTGTGGACCAGCTTCTCCCACAAACCTCTTCTGTGTGGGTGTGGATATTTATAGAAGACAGATCACCTTTCACCTGAGGCACTGGCCCCAGCAGGGAGGTTGCGGGTCTGCAAGGCTCCATGAAGGGCTCTTCTGGAGGAAGCCCCAGCCAGTGCTTTGCAATACATTTTGGGTTTAGGGCCACTGTGTCTGGTGTCTCCCCCGTGTGTGCTGAAGGAAGTCATTTGCTACTGTCCCTGCCTGCTATTATCACCTGTCCAGCCCTTCCTTGTCTGCTGGTGCTCAGACCAGAGTGCCGTTAATCACCAGACTGATGTCAGGACCGGGATGGGACAGCGCGTGCTGAGGACGCACAGCCTGCTGGCTCCCAGCTTCAGGTCTTCATGCTCTGGGGCTGGGCCTTGTGGGGCCCAGGTGGAAGAAGCTACAGGCGATGGGTTCTGGTTCTCCAGTGATTACATCTGGGGCTTTGCCCGGGTGCCAGTAATTGCAAATGGCCTTAGCTTTGGGGTTGGAAAGGAACTTCCACTTTAGGCCCTAGGGAGGGGAGAGGGGTGAGTCCCAGGCCCTGAACTGTTTGCCTCCAGCCTGTTCTCTCCTGAAACAGGCTTTCAGTGTGGGCACCTTCCAAGGAACTGTAATGTACAGACCACAGTGTAAATAAACAGTTGGCTTTTTGTTCCTGACTTGTGTGAACTTCTGTAGGGGGGTGGGGCACTGAAAGGGGGTGGAAGAGGTGGAGGGAGAAAGGCAGGCTTGTGCCCTGGCTTCAGGGTGACATTTCCCTTAGGAAAAGCAGTCTCTTTATGGTGTGCTATAACTGAGGTGGCTAGTGCTGCCCCCTAGAGGAAGGGTAGAGCAGGGTCTGGCTCCCCTCAGTCCTGGCCTGCTTTGCCTAGAGATGTGACCCTGCTTCAGCTTCAGGACTGTGATTGGAAACTGTCCTCCTGTAGTAGTCTTCTTTCTCAGCAAGGGCCTTCTGGGGCTCAAGGGGTCCCTGGGTCACGCTCCTCCCATGTCATCCATTTTGTACAGGCTCAGGTGCTCCTCTTGAACTGCTTCACAGGGCTAAGATGAATTCTGCTGTGCAATGGATTACCATGGCATTTTAGGATTGTGTGCTCTAGGACCCAAGATTTCTACCCTTTGTTCTGTGTGTGTTCTGAAATTCTAGTAAAAGAGCTAGAATTGTGTGTCTTGGCCCACATATCCTCCCCATGCAGGCCCTGTGCTGTGGGTGCTCTGGGGTGGACAGGCAGCTCTGCACTGGACAGGTTTACCTGACTCCTGGGACCACAGAGCCACTGTCAAGTACAGACTTGGAGGTTCTGTACCTATATTCTCCTGAGTGTGGTCTTACTACCTGGGGCCTCCAGATGGACAGATACAGGATAACCCAATGAAGTTAACATGAATAAATTTGAACTTGGATAATCAGTGAGCCTATCGGAACGCTCACATCTGCATGGACCCAAATAAGGTCTTGTTCAGTTTGCAGGTGCATTGTCTCTAGAAGCTGCCCACTGAAGGAGTCATCACCTCTACTACAGTGCTGGAATATGTGGGCCACGGGGCTCAGCAGATGGAGATGGCCCAACCTTGGCTAACCAGGTCCTCCCATGTGGCCGGTCTGGCAGCCTGATTCTGGCCCTTGGAGCATGAGGAGTTTGCTGCCCCTTGACCTCCACTCAGGTGGAACCAGCATCTTGACTTCTGGACAGAAAATAATGTCAAGATGTGTCCATATGAAACAGCTAGGTTTATTAAATAGAGAGGGTGTGTTTGAGACAGCCTGGACATTCAGAGAATGAGCCAGGGGCGGCCCTCAAGGGTCTCAACAGTAGCTATATAAATGATTTTGTGGCTTTTGAAGTTACAGTGCTCAGAGTGTAACTTAGAAACTAGGTTCAGTGTTTTCAAATTAAATGTAGGCTGGGCATGGTGGCATATCTTTCATCTTAGCAATTGGGAAGCAGAGGCAGGTGGATGTCTGAATTCACAGACAGTGTAGTCTACATAGTGAGACTAAAACTTAACACAGTTCTTGTTTTGAGACAAGGTTTCACTGTATATCTCTGGCTGTGTATCTCATAGGTAGGCCAGACTGGCCGTAGACTCAGAGATCTGCTGGCCTCTGACTTGATAGTGCTGGGATTTAAGGTGTGTGCCACCACATCTAACTTCAAACACAAAGTTGTTTAAAAAAATAAAAATATGTAAGCTGGTTTACTGATTTCTCATCTTCAAAATTCTCTGTTTGCAAATGAAACAGTGCAGTGGTTTATGGAGCACATTGCTCAGGTTTGAGGGGAGGGGAGTGCTAAGTTCGCAGACCACACAAGCAAACTAGGAGACCCATCCGAGACCATCTCTCAGAGAAGGGACGTCTCAGCCACGATCTCATTTGTCATTTGTGTTGTTTTTTCATGCAGACAATAAGAAATACAAACTAGACTTGGGAATAAGGGTCCCCTTTCCCTTTCATGGTCCCTTGTTTTTCCATCTTTCTGTTCTGTCTGCCTCAAAGTCCCGCTTGCTTGTTAACCCTTTCCAGACCATGGTTTGGAAGGCTCCAGTAGTGTTCATACCACCCTTTCCTGGGTTCCAGGACCCCCAGCAGATACCCAAGCCTGCAGGTGTTCAACTCCCTTATTTGTAATCCAACGTGTCCTCCCATACACTTTATGGCATCTCTGGATTACTTTACAGCTTTTCTTACATTTATTTGGGGGAGGGTACGCCATGGTGAAAGTGTAGGAGTCAGATAAGAACTTGTTTAAGTTGGATTCCTCCACCATGTGGGTCCTGGGAATCAAACTCCAGTTGCCAGGCTTGGTGACAAGTGCCTCTAAGCCAGCTTGAGATTTCTCATTGGCCCTGGGTTACTTCCTAAAGATTTATTCATGTGTATGAATGTTTAGCCTGCATGTATGTATGTATGTATGTATGTATGTATGTATGTATGTATGTATGATGTGCACCTTATGTGTGTCTATGGATGGTTGTGAGCCACCAAGTAGGTGCTGGGAACCAAACCTGGGTCCTCTGCAAGAACAGCAAGTACTCTTAACAGCTCCAGCCCAGATTACTTTTAATAACTCAAAGGAAGTACTGTATAAATGGTGTTGTTTAGGGGATGATGACAAGGAAGAGTCTATACATGCTCTGTAGATGTAGGGATTTTGTTTTGTTGAGATCGGGTCTCACTGAATAGCATTGGCTGGGCCTGGAGCTTGATATGTCAACCAGCTTGCTCTCAACTTGCAAAGATCCTCCTTCCACATGCTGGCATTATAGACCGCACCTGGTCCCAGATAAAGGTGATACGTGTGTGTGTGTGTGTGTGTGTGTGTGTGTGTGTGTGTGTGTGTGTGTGTACGAGTGTATGTACGAGTGTATGTATGCATGTTTGTTATTAGGCTGGAGAGATGGTTCAGCAGTTACGAGTACTGGCTGCTCTTACAGGACCCAGGTTCAATTCCCAGCACCCATATCAGGCAGCTCATGGGAGAGCAAGTGTCTCTGGAATGCACATATCCACACACATATACATGTAATTAAAAATGAAATCTTAAAAAATAATTTGTGTATGCCTTCCTGAGTCCAGGAAAGGGTCTCAAATCCCCTGGAACAAATGGTTGTGAACTACCATATAAGTGCTGGGGACTGAATTCAGGTCCTCTTCAAGAGCAGTAAGTGCTCTTAACCACTGAGCCATCTCTTCAGCCCTCCTCCCACCCCCAGATTGTTTTTATTTTTTTGTAAATATTTTCAGGTCACCAGAAGTCTCCTTGGGTGAAGCACTTGCCACACAAGCCTGACGACCTGAGTTCCATCCCTGGACCCCACATTACCATGGAAGAAGAGAACTGACTGAGCAGTCGTTCTAACCTGTACACATGTGCTTTTGTACAACACCCGATATTTTTAAAAATTTAAAAAAGATTTATGTGTATGGATGTTTTGCCTGTGTGTATGTATGTGTACCATGTGCCTGCCAGGAGCCTGCAGAGGCCAGAAGTGAGTGTTGGGTCCCCTGAAACCAGAGTTACAGATGCCTGTGAGCCACCATGTGGTTGCTGGGGGTCAATCCCAGGTTCTCTGGAAGAACAGCCAGTGTTCTTGACCACAGGGCCATCTCTCCAGTCCTGTGATAGAGAAGTATTTTCTTCCTGTCCATGGTTTCTTTACAACACAGAACTCCCAGAAGCTAGATACATAGAGAGGGGCTCACTGTGGGCCGGGTGGTGTTGAGCTGCTGTCTCACTACCAGATGAGAACACGGAACCACTACAAGGACCCAGCTTGCTACGGTTGCCCAGAATTCGGGCTTTGATAAGGCAATCATCCAGAGCAGGACTTGACTTGTTCAAGTGAGGGGAGGGACTGCTGTCCTGGAGAGGCCTCAAGAAGGCAGAGCACGTGGAGCCCTGAAGCTGGAGCACCTCTGTCTAACAGGGCTTACAGAGGGTGTGGCAGGAAGGGCAGGCACCTAGGAGCAAGAGTGGGGAGGTAGCAAAATTCGCCTGGGGCTCAAGAATAGGACAGGTCTGGGAAGATGGTGAGCCCACTGCATCCTGGCCTAGCCATAGACCTAGTAACTCTGAAGCAAGCATTTGGCCTGTGCTGCCTGACAGTTACCAGGGGACTGGCAGTGGGGTGTGACACTGCCCCTCTTTCCACCCTGATCAGCCCTGGTTCTTTTCTTTTTTCTTTTTTTTCTTCCACTCATTTATTTAGCTCATAAATAAAGTCATGCACAATTATGATACACAATACAGTATGTTCACAATGGCATGGCTAAATTAAACCAATTAACATGTTATATCACACATATTCATCATTTTTGTTTTGAGAACACTTAAAGTATATTATCTCACAACTTTTAAAATATAGCATATTGTTATCAACTATATTTATCATGCTCTCAGTAGACCTCAGGTCTTCACAGAGTCTATGCCTCTTGTCCAACTGCAGTTTTATGTCCTTAAGCCAATCGTTTCCCCATTGTTAAAAGACCCACATTGAAGCCTAATAGCCACAATTCTGCTCTCTGTTCCCATAAGTTCATCATTTCTAGGTTACACATAAAATTGAAATTGTGTGACATTTGTCTTCCAGTGTGTCACTTATTTTTTTTTTTGGCAAGCATATAACTTTACTACTTACTAAAGATGAAATCAAATTTGCATGCACAGGTGAGCATTCTCTGAAACACCTTGGATTCATCACATATTTGAATATATACATATATACATATACATATATATATATCTCAGCCCTGGTTCTTGTTCAGAGTTCCAGGTTTATGAGCTCACTGCAAGCGTGATTTGTGTGTGTGTGTGTTTTGTTTGTTTGTTTGTTTGTTGTTTTTTAAAGCCAGGCATGACTTTAATCTTGGCATCTGGAGGCACAAGCAGGCCAATCTGTGAGTTCAAGGCCAGCCCGATCTACAAAGTGAGTGTGAGGCCAACCAAAGCTATAAAGAGAGTCCTTGTCTTAACCCTCTCCCAATAAATAATAATTTTAAAGTATTGGTCTTATGTGTGGATGGCACAGGCAGACATATGCCACACTGCACATAAGTGGAGGTCAGCAACCTTGGATCACTATTGGTCCTCATTTTCTACCATGGTTGAGATGCTCCCTTGTTAACTCCTGTATACCCCATGCCCACAAAGCTTCCAGGTTTCTCCTGTTTCTGCCTCCCATCTCATGAGGCAGCGCTGGAATTACAAACTCTACTAAGTCTGCTTTACAGGGGTTCTTGGAACTTGAACTCAGGTCCTGGCACTAGCATAGCACTTGCTCTACCCACTGAGCTATCACCTCAGCTCAGTATTTGAGGTTTTGATAGACTTAACACTTGAGAGTGCAACAACACCAACTCTGAGCACACTTACATAGTATAGGCTATAGGGCGCCACTGTGCCTTGGAGAATACGATGACCCAAAGGAGAGCTGTCTGGTCAGTCCACACACCCAGGAAAAATATTCATCTGTTTAGAGCTTGAAACAGTGGGCTCAGTGCATGCACCTCAGAAGATGCACCTTTCCCTAGAGGAACCCACCTGAGCAGAACTGGTCCCTGATGTCAACCAAGGTAAGTTCTTACTGTCCAGAAGCACCATGGGCAGTCCTCACTGTCTGCCACTGCAGGGGCACATTCAGAGAAAGACTCCCATAGCCTATAGCAGCTGTGGGTGATACTCGCAGAGGATTCTGCCTTCTCTGGGTCTCTGGAGGAGGTCCAGTTGATTGATTTCTTGATTCGGATTCTCCTCAGAGCTCTTCTTTCTCTGAGTATGTTGCTAAGTACATACCAAGCCAGGAATGATGGTACACGCCTGTGATCCTGGCGCTAGGGATGTTGAAGTAGGCAGGAGAATTGGAAGTTCTAGGCCAGTCTGGGCTTTGTGAGACCCTTTCTTTCCTTTCTTCTTTCTTCCTTTTCTTTCAAAAAAAAAATAAGGCAGAGGGGAGAACAAACACCGTATCATTACATAGAAAAGTCATGGAGAGACTAAACTATGCTAACCATACTGTAAAAAGCAATCTAATTTAAGATGTCTGAAAATGTGGCTACCAACTCTCCAAAAGAATTCAAGTTGCACCCTGTCCCTATCCCAATATTAGCAGACTTATTTCAAGCTTTGTGGTGTCTGGGAAATTTGATCAATGGGAAAAGTGTCAGGTTACTTTAGTACCAAAGGAAAAGGGGGTCAGGCTGGCCTTTCCCACTCCTGGGAACTAACCTTAGCAATGAAAAATGAAGCAGCCTTTTAAAATCGCAGTCTTCCTTGTGTGCACGTGTGTAGTGTGTAAATGCCAAGTAATGTGTGGAGGCCAGAGAACAGCTTGCAGGAGATGGTTTTCTCTTCCCACCATGAACTCAGGTTGTCAGGCTTGGCATCTCCCTTTCCTCACTGATCCATCTCTCTAGTCTGTTTCCATTTTTTGAGAGTCTCAAATAGCCCTTGTTGGTCTTGAATTTCTGATACTCTTGCCTCAACCTCCAGAGTTCTAGGATTACAGTCATATAACATGCCTAGCTGCCTATTCTATTTTTAATTCATGTAGGAGCAGGATTAACAGCTAACACCTATTTTGTGGATGAAGAAACTAAGATTAAATGGTGGCAGTAGGGATGCTGGGCATGACCCTTATCATTTGGGCTCAGCACCCCTATTTTATCTACTCCATGCAGTAACCACCAACCTCAAACCTAGAATGGAAAGGCACATGGGCTTTATGTGACCTCCCTATCAATTATTACCCCTATGGTTCGAAGTGAGAATGGTTTAAATTTTCCAAGTCTGATTTCAGCTGACAGGCCCTCTGCTGGCTGTGTCTGGCTCACCTCACTGCTGGATTCCTTGAAGGTTAGCAGGGCTGGATCCTCACCTTCATATACAAAAATTAGCACAGACTAAAAGGGGGCTAATATCCAGAAGAGATGTTTTAAATTATAACTCAAACAAAAAGAACCAATACCCCTATTTTTTTATTATTTTTTTAGATTTTTCCAGACAGGATTTCTCTGTGTAGCTTTGGAGCCTATCCTGGCACTTGCTCTGGAGACCAGGCTGGCCTCGAACTCACAGAGATCCATCTGTCTCTGCCTCCCGAGTGCTGGGATTAAAGGCATGCACCACTAACGCCCAGCCAAATACCCCAATTTAAAAAGGATTTGAATGGGCATTTCTCCAAAGACATAAAAATGGCCAGCAAGCCGAGGAAACGATGCCACATCAGCCATCGGCACACCTGTGAGGACAGCCACTATCCAAAACATCACAGTGATGGAGTGGCAAGTGCTGGAAAGGAAACGAAGAAATCAGAGCCTTGTGTTCAGTGGTGGAAATCTCAGATGGTGGAGCCATCATGGAAACTGTGGAGAGACCCTTAAAAATAAGCCGGCATGGTGGAACACACCTTTAGTCCCAGTGTCTTGAGTTCAAGGCTACTCTGGTCTACAAATCAAGAGTTCCAGGCCAACCAGGGCTACAAATAGAGACCCTTGCTCCAAACAAACAAAAAACAAAACAAAACAAAAAAAAAAAAAATAGGGCTGGAGAGATGACTCAGAGGTTAAGAGCACTGACTGCTCTTCCAGAGGTCCTGAGTTCAGTTCTCAGCAACCACATGGTGGCTCACAACCATCCGCTATGAGGCCTAGTGCCCTCTTCTGGTGTGCTGATATACATGGAAGCAGAATGTTGTATACATAATAATAAAATAAAGTAAAATCTTTAAAAAAATAAATAAGAAATAAAAATAAACTTATTTGCATAACCCATAGTGCCACTTCTGAGTGCATATCCAAATGAACTGACATAGTATCTCATCAACGAGCACACTCTTCCCACTCAAGAGTTATTGACAACCAAAAAAGATCACCATGTAGCCCAGTGGTGGCTGAGCATGCTTTTAATCCTAGCACTCGGAAGGCAGATGGGTCTCTGTGAGTTTAAGACGAGCCTGCCTGGTCTACAAAGTGAGTTTCAGGATTTGAAGAAGAACAAAACAAAAGTCCACCAGGCAATGAAGGTTAAAGACATTGTGGCATATGCCTCCTAGAGAAAAAGGTTCAGCCTTACAAAACCAGGACATCCCTGCGGAAGTTACAAGAAAATTGAGGTGACTGAAGTAAGCCAGTCCCCACCAGCTGTATCGTTCCTCTTATCTAAAGTTGCCAGCCTATTAAAACAGAAAGAATGATGGCTGTCAGGGACCTAGGGAGAAGGCAAATGGTATATAATTCGAAGGGTTTCTGTTGTGCAAAATGAAGCAGTGAACCCTGCCTGGTGGGGCAGGCCGGATCACAAATTCCTGAACTGCTGGGCTCCAGAGGGAGTTCAAAGCCCTGAGGCTAGAGAATGCCAGCTCAGGCAACTCAGCAAGACCCTGCCTCAAAATATTATAAAGTAAAAAGAACTGGAGTGGTTAAGAGCACTTATTGCTCATGGAAAGGACCTGGGTTCTTTCCTAGCACTTAACCTATATGGTGGCTCACAGCCACCATAACTAGTTCCAGGGAATCCCAGGCCCCTTTTCTGACCTCTGCTGGAGTAAAGGCATATACTTGGCACACATACATACATACAAGCAAAACCCTCATAAAATAAAAATCTAAAAATCTTCTTTGAAGCCGGGCGGTGGTGGTCCACGCCTTTAATCCCAGCACTCGGGAGGCAGAACTCACAGAGTTCGAGACCAGACTGGTCTACGAGAGCTAGTTCTAGGACAGCCTGCAAAGCCACAGAGAAACCCTGTCTCGAAAAACCAAAAAACCAAAACAAACAAACAAACAAAAAAACAAAAAAAAACTTTGTGTGAGAGAGAGAGAGAGTTTGTTGGGGTGCTGGGGATAAAAGACAGCAGCAGAGCACTTGTCTGTCATCCAAGAGATCCAGGTTCAGTCCAAAATAAAAATGCAAAAAGAAATCTGTAGCACTGTGTAACACTATATGTAACTTAACATAGTTATAATAAATCCTGTGATTTTTTAACACATACACATCCATAAAGATATCCTTAGGTTTTACAAATTTCCCCTATTTTACACTTTCAAAAAAAGTTCTTCCCATAAATAAGGCTGAACTTAACTGGCTTTTGCAGCGCACCAGCCCTCTGGGGGCGTTTCCTTCGCCAGGTTCTGGTGTGCGGCTGCAGTGTGCACTTAGGAAGGCTGGTAAATGAGGCCTTTGACTGCCCTGTGGGCATCGCAGCCCTGCACCAAGGGAAGGGCTTCTGCCCCCTACCTGGCTGCCCTCTCCTCCCTCTTGGAACAGGTGGCCATAGGATCCAGGGACATGATTTCCCTTAAATTTTTTAAAACTAATTTTAAAATTAAATATTTAAATAATAAATCTGGGAACTAGGGATGTAACTCAGTTGTAGGTGCTAGTTTAGCACACACTTTTAAAACCCTGGGTTCGATCCCCAGGACCCGGTAAAACGGGCATAGTGGCCCACGCCTGAAATTCAACTCTTGGAGGAAGAAGGATCCTTAGTTCACTGTTATCCTCAGTTACAGGGTGTTGGAAGTCAGCGTGGGCTACGCGAGCCTCTGTCTCCAGTAACAAACGACGATGTAAACGTCCACTAAATAGAAGATCAATAAAAAGAAGTAGACAGTGGTATAAGCACTCGGGCCCCAAGCCCTCCCCTATTCCTTTCATAGACTTGAACAAAGCTTCATCAAATTAACGTCCCGTGTGTCCCCCAATCAGGGTCTCCCTCTGGTGTCCCCGATCTCGGTAGTGTCCCCCGCTTGGCCTCCGCGCCACGCCCTCCCCCCTCCCCCCGCTGTCTGCAGGCTGGTTCCCGCCCCCTCCCCCCGCCCCTCCCTCTGCTCTCGGGGGCGCGCAGACGTTCACGATCAGGCCGGGCTTCACGCACATCTCTGCGGCCCTTCCCGGCTCAGTGACGCGGACCCAGCGTGAGGCCCGTGCGGAGGGGTTAGCGGAAGGCTCCGCGGCAGCCGAGACTTTCCCGCGTCCTCTGAGGACCGAATCGGCAGCTACCCGATCCTCGGGATAACCAGACGCCGGGCGGAAGGAGGCCGGGAGAACGTCAGTCACAGCCGCTCGGTGGGCGGGCTCTGCGTGGGGGCGGGGTCTGGGCAGGAGGGCGGGGTCTGGGCGGGCGGACGGGGCCTATCCGCCTCCCCGCCCGCACCACCTCCCCTCCACTGAGAGCTTCCACTGCTCGCTCGGCTGTCAGGCGCGGTGGCCAAGTGGTAAGGCGTCGGTCTCGTAAACCGAAGATCGCGGGTTCGAACCCCGTCCGTGCCTTGCGTTTGGAGGCGGGAGTTTGTTGGCTCTCCCCTGTTTTCACTTCCATTTCGCACTCCCAAACTTTGTCTTTTTGTTCTTGAGTCTTCTACCCGAACAAAACTAGCTGTCCTCCCTGCATCTTGACCTATCCCACAGCTACGGTCGGGATCGTGCAGGGGGAGGCGTACCTTCATTCTGAGTGTCCCTTGCTCGAAGTCCTCAGCCCAGCCAACTGTATCACTGTCCCCTGGGCGCCCTGACCTCCTTCGGTATCTGGCCCCTGTAGTTGTAGCACTCCCAAGTCATCTGTAAGGTAAACACCCCTGATTTTATGTGACAGGACATCCAGTACTTCAGATTCCTGGCCCCATTTTGTTTGTTGTTGTTTTAGGATAGGGTCTCCTGTGTAGTGTTAGCTCCTCTCTTTGAAACCACGATAAAGGGTAGCTACTTTTCGTTGTTGTTTGTTTTTTGTAGTTTTGGTTTTGTTTTTGTTTTGGAGACAGGGTCTAACTATTTTAGCTATGTAGCTCTAACTAGCCTGGAACTCCCTGTGTAGACCAGGCTGGCTTCGAACTATCATCCCGCCTCTGCCTCCGAAGTGCTAGGATTAAAGACATGGGTTTCTGTGCCTGAACCTGAAATTTTCCATTGTAACGCTTAGCATTGAACACACCAGTCCAGTTTCATGACTAGAACGCCACCTCTTCATTTCTATCCCATACTTCTGCTAATGTGACTCCTCCCTCCGTCCCTCCTTCCCATTCCTCCCCAACTAAAAGCGTATTTCACTCCCTGCTCCTCCCTCCGCCTCTTCTTTCCATCGCTCCCAACTAAAAGCGTATTTTAATCCCTGGATCTTGTTGCTTAGTTGACCATGGGGTGAAAGTGAGGAGATTAGATATTTAGCATAAGGTCCTAGTAAGTGAAAGAGAAACATTTGGCTTTGGAAGGTATCAATGTCATAATGAAATTGTTACTAAATACAAAGAGGATTTGTTTCTGACAATGCCATAGCTTGACAAGCCTGGACATCAGGCATAGGATGGGGAGAAGTCCTGAACTCTTGGGTGTAGCCTTCACTCCTGCCCCTCCCTGTGAATTCCTGGTGAGAAGGCACTCCTAGACTGGATTCAGCTTTTCTGCAGTAGCTGGAACAGATAATTCTGGCCCACAGGGGTGAGGGATGAGACAAATCGAAGTCAATAGAAGAGGTACAAAGTACAGAAAAGGTCAGCATACAGATACTGGGGAAGCATGAACCTCCCCAAGGGTGAAGGGCCAGGGGTCAAGCGTGGATCCCAGACCAAGGTCCATGAGGTCAGAGGGGAGCAAAAGCAAGGCAGATTCTCAGCTAGGAACAGAATTCTTGTAATTACCCTGTAAGCTAGTTGTGTCCACACTGGCCTGGGGGTACTGGAGGCTTAGCAGGCCAGGCCAGGAGCAGAAAGAAGACAGCTTTGCTGAGTTTATGGCATGACCTCCACGAATTCCTTACAGTTTCTGGGTTTCCACTGCTTCAGTTGCTAAATTCTAAAACTGGTAAATGCTTCTCAGGGCCTAGGATGGGGCTCAGTTGGTAGGATCCTTGTATAGCACTCACAAAAAGTCCTGGATTTGATCCCTAGCACCCCATAAACCTAGCATGATGGTGCAGGCCTTTTATCTCAGCCCTTGGGAGGTGAAGGCAGGGATATCCCAAGTTCAGGGTCATCCTTCACGACATAGGAAGTTTGAAACCAGCCTGGACTACAAGAGACCCTGTCAAGGAAGGAAAGGAAGAGGTCTTTTCCAAATGCTTTGTGGCCTGAGATTCTTAGTCCCCATCTCAGAGCTAGAGTCAAGCAAGGGACCTCAAGCACCCACAACCTATTTATGACTGCCCTCTACTGCACTAGGTATAGCCATTGTAAGCCCATAGTAAGAACTTCGTAAACCCCCACCCCCAATCCAGTCAAAATCCTCCATGATGGCAGGACCAGAGCTGCAGGCTCTTTCTCACTCACTCCCAGAGTCCCCTGGTCCAGTCCTCTCTCTGATATACCTTGGGTTTAGAACAAACCCACATAGTGTTGGCTCCGCAATGTGAAAGCCACAATGCATCAGTGATGGTTTGTGGGCAACTTGACCTCCAGGAGATTTTAAGCATACAATATACTGCCAGGCCTCTTCCTTCCTGTGAGAAAATACTATTTGACTAAAAAGCCAAATTCCGCAACTGTATCTTTTATGCCTCCTGCTGCGAGTTTTACTCCAATATCCTGCCCCTGGAGAAAAGGAAGTCTCAGTTCTCTTATTTTACAAAGAAACACAGATTCCCAAATTACTCAAATCAGGTGAATGTGTTAATGAGTTTTAAGGGGTCCCTGTCCATTCAGAGACTTTTAGCAGATGCTCCCAAAGCCTCTTTCATGTGTCCCCTCCTGGTTACCACCACATAAACACACGTAGCCATTTTCTGTTTAGGTGTCTCACTCTGCTTTGAGCTCTTGTGCTCCTGCCGTCTCCTCCCAAGTGCTGGTGGATTTCCTTTGCATCTGTTTGCCTATCTTATTTTATTTTACTTATTTATTTTTTGCTTTTTTGAGACAGGGTTTCTCTGTTTAACAGCCCTGGCTATCCTGGATGGAACTCTCTTTGTAGACCAGGATGGCCTCCAGCTCACAGAGATCCACCCAACTCTGCCTCCCTAGTGCTGGGAT
Source organism: Cricetulus griseus (assembly GCF_003668045.3). Classification (NCBI taxonomy): domain Eukaryota; kingdom Metazoa; phylum Chordata; class Mammalia; order Rodentia; family Cricetidae; genus Cricetulus; species Cricetulus griseus. The sequence continues at coordinate 93,162,206 of NC_048600.1, forward strand.
TAAAGGTGTTCCCAACCACCACCCACTTTGTTTGCCTATTTAGAAGTAAATGTATCTTTCAAGCTCCTGTCAATTAGTGGGATTTTTTTTCTCTTAACTCTTTCAGCTCCTAGTTTCAGGTGTGTGCCATCATGCTTGTCTTCACCCTGTCCATCTTCGACACTCAAATATGATGATCCAGGGTTTGCATAAGCAGGCAGAGGTATTTTTCTTCCCCTGTGTACAACTCCCACAAACTACAGGACAAATATATTTTTGAATAAAGATATAAATACTTATTCTCCATAGATGTTTATAATAGCAGACTCTGAAAGTCCAAATTCATCATTGGGGACAAAAGTTAACCTAAAGCCACCAGCCTATTGAGCTATTTCATAGCCTCAGAAATGACAAGAGAAGTGATTTGTTTCAAGGCTACCAAAAGTCTTTTGTGGTTTGTTTTTCAAGTCAGAGACTCATGTATCTCAGGCTCGCGTTGAACCTGAGGATGACCTAGAACTTGTGACCCTCCTGTGTCTACCTCCCAACTTCTGGGATTATAGGCATATAGCAACACCACAGCTGGTTTTATGTAGGGCTGGGGATCAGTCCCAGAGCTTGGTGAATGTTTGAGAAGCACTCTACCACCAGGACTTCACCTCCAGTTCCCAGATTTAGCCTTCTGCAGGAGGAGCAGAAAACTTCTTAGAAAAGCTCTGTCACTTGACTCCTGCATCCATGTCTTTGCTAGTTGTGGGCCAACCAAGCACTATACTCATCTGATAGACACCTTTCCTCAACACGAAAACTAGGTAGTTGCCAAAACCACCAGAATCAGCCACACTAGCCAAGGACACACAGACATGCTGGCAAAGGTTGCATTCCCAGAAGGGTAGGAAGCAGGTGTGGACAGAGGCAAAAACCATCCCCCATAGATGATTGGATGTGAGCTGGACTTTAGACCAGGTGGCTCTGATAGAGGAGAGTTTCATGGATAGTTGCATTCCCTTCCTAAAAGGTAAAAGGTCACAGTGACCTACACACACACACACACACACACACACACACACACACTGGTAGGGGGTAATAAAGGCAAGAATCAAGCCAGACCTCTTGGAGGCCTAGTGGCCTCAATTACTCAGCAAGCTGAAGCAGCAAGATCAAATGCCTGGGTTACAGAAAAATGTTCAAGGTCAATCTGTGCAATTTACTAAGACCCTGTCTAGAAAAAAATGTTTTAAGGGACAAAGATATAGCTCAGTGCTAGGCACTTGTCCATCATGAGACCCCTGGTTCCCTTCCCATACCATTTCTAAAAATCTGTCTTAAATGGCAAGAACAAAGAAGAGACTTGTAGCACTCTGGCTGAAGGCTTGGCCCTCAACCAAGGATTCTAGAACCTTCCAAACACCTACCCTGCCCATAGAAAGTCATTCAGAGACTTCTGATGAGGTGACTATACCCGACGTCAGCAGCAATATTGTGTGGACAAGGTCAGCAAAATCAGATGCCATTTGTCACCACTGACCCTTCCCTTCCTGCCACTGGATCTAGTCAAGCTGGGGAAAGGCACAGAGGGAAATACTTACCAACTTGCCAGTGAGGAAACAGGCCCACCGGGAGGAGATTGCACATGGAAGTCTGCGTGGGCATTGGGGAATTGAAACAGGTTCCACATGTTGACAAAGCTAGTAATCCCAAGTGAATTTCCCTGCTGTAAAGAATTCATTCCTGGCTTTGGGGATTTCTCCCTCATAAAACTATCTGGGCCAAGAGAAAAGAATTGAGGTAAATTGCTAAATGTGAGGCGGGGGGCGGGGGAGCCCCATGCTATCCATAGTCACAGGTTCTTTGTAGCTCTTTGCTCTCTGGACACCAGGTGACAGCAATACTTAAGATAATTAGATTTGTAACTGTTCACTGCTGTTTCTTTTAACACTCTCCCTTGTGACCATCTGCCCGTTGGAGGTGCAAGGGGCATCAGGAGCCCTTGCAAATAATGAACCAGCAGACTGTGACCTTGGGGGAGTTCCTACTTTCTCTGGATCCCTTTCTGACCCTGGAAGCAAGACCAGTTTCATCTCCAGTGTGATCAGTTCCTGTGCTCAACTTTCCTACAGGGCCACCTTAAGAAGTAATGGGTCTGCTTTGTCTGTTTATGAACTGATGGGCAGACAGTGGAGAAGAGGTGTTTGCAATGTAATGAGAAGACTAGATCCCTACTAACTGCCCTTTGCCCTTCTCTTGCGTGCTGCGGTCTTGCAACCTGCCTGTGGCTACCCTAAGTTGACAGAATTTCCTTTCTTGTCCAGCTTTTATTCTGTTGATGTGATTAGGCATCCCCCCACAGCCATGTCCTTTGATGTGGTCGGGGTAGCAGGGGGATTTCAGGCCCAAGTAGCAAATCTTAATCTCTGGAGGGCTTCTCTGGAATCAGTGCTTGGGTAAACCCATTACATCCTTGCCCTTTCATCCCCCCAGGACATTGGCTCCTCTAGGCTTCCAAGTCTCATAGATCGAAGGGTTTGTCAGAGAGTAATAATAAAAGGGAGAGGAACGCAGAGTGCCCTCAACTCAGGCAGCATCGCCAGCCATGCCAGGGTATCCTCCTTTCTGCTCCTCGAATCCAGGCTCCAAAATAATGGGCATTACAGAAGCCTGAAGCCTGCGCCCATCATCTTTAGGGCACGGAGCCTTCTGCCCTCAAGCCCTTTCAGAGTTGTTGTCCTTCGAGCACCTGCCCCTGCGCATCTGTCTGTCCTAACGGGGTGGAGGCGGGCAGAGGTCTCGGTTCCAGACAGAGAAAACGCTCAGCCCCGCCACAGCATTTAAAGCATGTTTTGGGTAGTGGGGGCAGAAAGAAAAGATAGCCTCAACAGGAGTGTCACGTTATTTTAAGTTAAATGACTCCAAGCCTCCACCTGAAGATAGTTAGGGAACTCGGTGGTTATTTGGCTTCTCTATGCCCCCTAAAATCAATCTTCTGCTGACTTGTTTTGGCAGAAGCCTACGGATGGTCCACACCGGCCCCAGATAAACACACAATTAACCACTCGCGCGCAGGCAGCCAGAGAGGACACAGGGAACAGGTAGTCCGTCGATTTTGGGAAATGTCCCTGTCTGTATCGCAGCTTCTCTGTCCCACTCTTAAAGGAACCCAGCTTTTCAAGAGGTTCTCTCCCCGGGAACCGCGCTGGGCACTTTAAATGTATCATCTCTTGGGTTTGCCACGAAGCCCTCAAAGGCTGTCTCTGCATAGGTTGAGGGTGGGGAGGCTGAGGCCCGCTGCAGGACGCTGCACCGCGGAGGGGGCGCGGCCGGAGAGCAAGGGCGGCCGGCAGGGGGCTCCCGGCGCCGGTCTTCACGGGGGGGGGGGGGAAGCGCCGGCAGTGGATCGGACCCGCCAGAGGAGGAAAAGGGAAAATTACTGGGGCTCAGGGGGTGGGAAGGGCTGCGTGACTGGGTGGAAGGCACTCGAGACTGTCGAGTCCGGCGGCCAGTGTCCATGTCCTCGGCCCGGGGCGACTCTGGAAGGCAACTCCTCCACCCCACTCCCCGCAGGCTCTTCCCGCCTGGGCCGTGAGCGGGAGCAGGCGTCTCGGCCGGGGGGGGGCGGCGCCGGCGAGGGGCGGGCGGAGGGCGGGCTGGGGCGGAGCGCGGTCCGCTGGGCTCGAGGAGGCTGTGCTGGGCGGGTGCTGGTCGTGTCGGTCCTCTGGGAGCCACGGAGCACGTAGCCTTCCTGATGTGTCACCAGCACGTGGAGCCAGGTCGCGCCGAGAGAGTAGGCGAGAGGAACCCCGCAACTTTTGAGGGGTCCTGCGGCAGCGCACAGTCCTCCCCGGCTCGATGGGGGCCCCGTGGTGGTCCTCAGGTCCGGGAGCAGGTCTAGAGAGGCCGCGGATCCCCGGCCGGGCGCGCACCGAGCCACGCGAACATCGGGGCGCGCGGGCCGGGCTGCGGCAGCCGTGCGGGAGGAAGCAGCTTGGGCCCTGAGGCGCCGCGGTTCGGTCCCGCCTCGCGGGCTGGGCACAGGTAACCGGGTGGCGCGCAGCTGGGCCTCTCGGGCACGGCGTGCGGGCGCTGGGAACTTTCTCGGCGTGCAGCCCTCGCGCACGGGTGGATATGGGGCCGGGGACGCACGCCTCCCGCGTCCCCAGCACTGTCTTTCGGGCCGCGTGCGCTGCGCGTCGTGTAACCCTTCGAGGGCTGGTTTCGGAGCCCGCAGGCCGAGGCCGGGAGGGGCAGGTGGCTTCTTAGCGGAACGTTCGCCGAGCCTCCACGGTGCCAAGAACGAGCGGCGGGACTCAGCCCCGGGCAACCGCCCATCGGGGGCGCACGGCACTCTGAACTCCAAGGTGGACGGGAGCTGAGAGCTGGGTCTTTGCGGGCAAGATGAGGGTGTCAGTTCAACTGGCCTACAAAGTCCCAGTCCTCGGTCCCCAGGACCGGCATTTTCTCCACCCTTCTCGCCGCCCGAGGCCGGCCCTTTCTTGGTCCTCGTGCGCTCTGGCTGAGCCGCCACCTCCCATGTCCACCGGGGTGGAAGGACTGGGGAGGCGTGCGCCGCGGGGTGTCTGTGCGGGTTGGGGGAATCTGCTTCAGCAGGGAAATAGCAACGCATTTGAAAGTGTGAGTCGGCATACTCCTGGCAAAGCTGGGACCTTGCTGAGGTGACCTGGGGTTGAGGGAGAAAGGGCTTTTTTTCTTCTGGACCGGCCTGCCTTGCTGTATGGCGCCAACCTTGAGCTTGGGGGTGGGGAAGATAGAGCTTGATCTCTAAGCTTGTTCCTGGGGAATCGGCCTGGATGCTGAGCCCCTGCCTCACCACTCCATGTCTTAAATACTGAGTCTGTAGACACATCTCTAACCAGTCTTTCGCCCACTTTCATGTAACGCAGTACTGACCACCATCAAGTTTTATGCTGAACACACACACACACACACACACACACACACACACACACACACACACACACGAGAAAAGCCCTGAAATCTCGGGGTCCTCAACTTTGACTCCTTTTGTCTTTATGTGTTGTGTGGCTGTCTGGGCAGCTTTGAAAAAACATTTAGGAGCATACACTTAGGAGACCTGAACTCGTTATGAAGGGCAAGTTGACCAAATAGGGCGCCGCTGTCCCCCTTCTTCCTGGCTTTGGGAAATGAGAGAGATTTCTAGAAGCTTGGAGGCTGGGGAAGGAAGAAACCAGGTTGGCCCACCTCTTAGGCAGTTGCACAAAGACCATATAAGAGGTATTTTCTCCCCATGGGCTTCTCACACTTGTGAGCCACGTGCAAAGTAGTTCCTGTACAAATCATACCCGGGCTGCCGCTGTCCCTGACCCTGTCCTTTGGTGGCACATAGCAGTGAGAACAGAAGAGGGAGCCAGGTGTAGGGAGAAGCCTGGATTGGCCTGGTGAACCCCAGCAAGGATCATAGCCTGAGTTTTGTCCGTGTAAGCTTTAACCCACAAGCTCTAGTTGGTGGAATGTGCTATTTCCTGAAGTATGGAAGAAAGGAGTTTCTTTGACCATGGTGTACAATTTCCTAGCATCTTGACAAATTCCATTTTGAGACAGAATTGTTTAGGGAGTGGAACCGGTGGGCACTTCAGCTGAAAGCTTTGTTCATAATTAAGAAAAACACTGTCTTTGGGGGTGCTGAATCAGGCTGGAAAAAACAAGTTATCCTGTTGAACCAGTACCTCTCCCAGCACCCCCCTCCCCCTTCCCGGCATTGGTATCGAAAAGTAAATGAAGTGGAAATCTCCATAGTTTTTTGTGGTCATAAACCATCCACAGAAGTGAGCTGGAGCCATAGGATGCAGAAAAGCTTGCCCAGCTGGCTGCTTTTGACCCGCCTCGGAGGGGACAAACTTCGGAATGTAGGACATAAGTCATTGGGAATCAGAAGGCCCCCAGCATTGGTGGCATTCTGTTCCTCAGCATGCCGTGGCTGGCCAGGTGTTAGGGATTTTTATGAAGTAATTATTAAGTCCTTCATTTCTTTGGGGGAAGTGATTGATTTGCTTTGGGGGGGGGGCGTCCTTTACAAAAAAAATTGAGTTAGACACTAGGTTGGGCTAGCCTGTCCTCCAGCAGCTGATTATTTCTGCTTTGATTTAAACAAATGCATTTAGCAAAAGCAAGTGTTTTAGTTGAAGACTTTGTCACTCTGCTGGGTCTCCTGGCAGACACCTCCCTCCTGGCCCCAGCACCACACCCTATTCCATCCTTGGAAGATGGGTACCTCAAGGATTCTCAAGAGGAAGTGGCTGGATGGCCAGGCTTGTTTGTACTAGAACCTTCTTCAGGAAACCGCTAAATGCAAGGTGGAAAGCTGATGGGAGGAGGATTTTAGCCAGACCTCCAGGGAGACCCATGCGGGACTCAGGTATTGCTTGTGGGAGGAAACTCTTAAGTAAATTGCAATCCTGTGAATAATTAACCTCACCCTTCTAGTTTTTTAAAATAAAATCCCAACTTATTAAAGATTAAAGATCAGTTTTTGCCTAGCAAGATAGGAATGATAAAAGATATATTGGGAGAAGCTAGTCCTCTGGTCTCTACCTTCAAATCTCCTGGCAACTTTGGAAGCTTTTTTTTTTTTTTTTTTTTTTTTTTTAATGTGTACAGGTGTTTTGTCTGCATGTATGTCTGTGCATCACATGCATGCATGCCTGGTGCCCGAGGAGGCCAGAAAAGGGTGTGACTAGAGTTACAGATGGTTGTGAATGGCTTTGTGGGTGATGGGAAGGAGCAGCCAGTGCTCATAGCTGCTAAGCCACATCTTCAGCCCTAGACAATATTTAGAAATGCTTCCAGTGTTTGATTGTTGCCTACTCTGCTGGCTTCTGAGTTTCTTCCTGGGCTTTCTTCACTGCCTCTTTGTCCAAAGTTAAGTTGTCTAAATTCTCCAGGATAGTGACATCCTACCCCCACTCCTGCACCCCCTTTATTTAACAACTGCTTGACTCTCACTACTTAATGGGGTTGATTCCCCTCTTTGGCTGTTCTGCTTTCCTCTGGAAGGCTGGGAAATATTAGGCTAGTTTCAGGACTTTCAAACAAAAGCATGGAGCTCCTAATCTGTGAAAAGTTGCTGAAAGAGAGTTGTAGCAGGAGGGGAGGGATCATTTTAATTTCCAAAAGCCACCCACTTACATGGGTGTATTGGGTGTTTTGGGGCTCTAGTTCTGATCCCTCTATGGGCAAGGTGGCCTTGGTTAGATGGCTTGACTGTACCCCAATTTCTCCTTTGTGAGTCAGGGGCTATGAGTCTTACCTTGGGAGAGTGTGGTGAGGCTTATATTTTAAAATGTGTACAGTGGCTGGCACAAGCTGACAGCTCCCACACGATCACATGATTAGTGTTCTCTCTCTCTCTCTCTCTCTCTCTCTCTCTCTCTCCCCCTCCCTCCCTCTCTCTCTCTCTCTCTCTCTCTCTCTCTCTCTCTCTCTCTCTCTCTCACACACACACACACACACACACACTCTGTGAGGTCGGGAAGTTCATGGTGGTGTGGCCATATTCTGTACTTGTATTTTGAATCTCCCTGTTTATATCTGTTGGTTGGGAAGGCTGCAGTATGACTGAGACCTTAGGCTTTTGAGTCTGGCAGGTTCTCATAGTGACTGTTGCTTGCTGACACATGTGGCCTTGGGGAAGTTACTTGGTGTACTTAGGGAAGTACACCAGGGACAGTGGCTTCTTGATCAAAAGCTGGGGGGTAATGTGTGGGAGCCCTTCCCCTGCCTCAGACTTGGTCCTTTGTTTGCTTTTTAGAAAAATTTAGCATATTTATTTATTTGCATGTATATGTGGGTGTGCCTTCTACCATGTGGGTCCTAGGGATCAAAATCAGATCATCAGGCTTGGCAACAGAGGACTTTACTCTTCCCAGCTCTCCTGGCTTTTTAGCGGTTATCCTCTGTGTGCTGAGGACTGGACCATCTGTGAGAAAGCTCACACTGGCTTTTCTGCCAGCCCTGAGAGCATATGAGGGGAAGTGTGGTGGGAAGGGAAGGGCCTCTCCCAGGGTCTCACAGCTGGCCTTTGTGGCACAGCAGCCAGTTCCCTGGCCGTCTGGGTGTAGCTCCCAGGTCGGAGCCAGCAAATCCGAGCTATAGCACAGGAGGTGGGAGGTCTGAATTAGTCAGCATGGACCTCAGAGGAACCCTGGCTTGTAGATATGGTCCCTTTGCGCTGTTCTGTACAGCAGTCAATCAGCCTGGACAGCTTTGAAGACTCCTCCATCTCTGACCCCAGCACAATTCATGAAAAGTCCTAGGAAAGACATCTCAATTTCTCTGGTGGCTCCAGGCTGGCTTGCTCACTGGCTCAATGGCAAGTTCAGCATACTCTATAGGGGAATAAAATTACATATATATATATATATATATATATATATATATATATTCAGATGGGGGAAAATCAAAACTTCATGATTTTGATCATGGCACTTCCTTATGGCACAGTAATGCTTTTATTTATAATTTATAAGGCATTAACCACCATCTTTGGTGCTTCAGCCTCTAGTTGCCTTAACTGGCCCTGAGCAGAACGGACAGGCAGATGACTTCTCACCCACTGTGGGTGAGGCCTCCCTTCTTTTGGCATGTTCTGGGCAACTGGGGAATTTGGAAATCACTCTGCAGCCAGCCCCCTGTGTTGGTTGCCCAGGAGGACAGGAGACGAAGGTGCCCTGTGGAACCAGCTGTCCTGTGATTTTAATTTCAGCACTGCCACCCTGGGGCCTGAAAGTGCCTGCTCTGCCCAGCGGGAAACTGGACTGACTACAGTGTACTCCCTTGTGGACTTGGCCCTCCTGAGTGTCCTGGCTAGAAGGTGCCAATGCTGGGAGAGGACATGACAGAGAGGAGACGGCTGTGTGTGGAAGAGTGGGAGGGGTGTGGGAAGAATTTGGAGATGTGCAGCTGTGAAGTTTGGATCCCTCTAAGAAAGACTTTGTGGTGTGTGCTCATGCAACCTGCTTCCTCTTGCTGGATTTCTGCCCTGGAATTGTGGGGTTCAAGGGCAAGCACTGGCTTCTCTTTCTTAGAGGCTAAAATCATCCTAGTCTGGCAAGCACATGCCTAAGAAATAACCCTCCAGTGCTGGCAGGATGGCTCAGTGGGTAAAAATGCTGCTGAGGGCACCTAAATCTGAGTTCTATTCCCCTGAACCCATGGTGGAAGGAGGGAAATGACTCCTGAATGTTGTCCTTTGACCATATGTGTGCTGTTGTATGGACACATCTGCATCACACACACACACACACACACATACACACACACACACACACACACACACACACACACACACACACACAATGATGATAATTAAAAAAAAATAACCCTCTACCTTTTCCCTTTTCCCTTTTCCCTCTCATCCCTCCGAAAACTAAGGGCATAGTACCTATGTGCTGGTAGCATCTCTCTTTCCAGAGGGCTGTCTGGGAACCTTCCCTTCTACTGAAGACTGGACTGGAGAGATGGTACTCACTGACTTTAGATTTGGAGGCTTGGTCATTGTAGACACTGACTGGCTAGATTGGGCAGGTAGTGCTTCAGGTGTGGCTCCTGACTCCATTCAAGCTTGCTTTGTGAGCTTGATGAAAAATGGCCAGAAGTGCCCATGGGAAATGCCAGGCCCAAGGTGGAGGCTGGGACATGGGTACTGTTCCCAAGTGTTATCAGAGCACCCCTGGGCTTGTGGGGCCAATGAACAAACTCTGGGGAGGTCAAGATAGGACAGCCTGAGGCTGGCAAGCCTGCTTGCTGACTTGATATCTGTAGAAAAAACTCTAGAAGAAAAGCCTTTCCCAGAGAGGCTTACCTGAAACAGGATTGGGGTGCCAGATGTGCCCACTTTTCCAGAGGAGTCCTGTGATCATTACTGGAGTCTGTTGGAGAGGACAGGTTGTGACATGGGTTGGGGGGGCAGGGTGATGTCTGACCCCTTACCCTGACCTTGTTGTTGTGGCCTTCAGTACATAGAGGCAGAGACAGATTTATAGGAAGAAGATATGTCTTTACTTTTGGAAGGTTTTGTTTTTGTTTGTTGGAGATGGGATCTCACTATGTAATCTTGGCTGGTCTGGGGCTTGCTATTGCTAGATACTTGGAACTATAGAATAAGTATCAGCAGAATGTTAGAATCCAGTGTACCTGGCCAGACCTCTCCACATCTGGGAGAAGCCATCATACCACTAGCTCCTACCTGGTTGCTGTGGAGGGTGAGCCCTCCCTTCCCAGAGCCCATGACACACTCACTCACCCTCACTCTCTTCCTGAATCTGGTGGCAGCAAGTGCTCATCTTTGGCCAGGCCCGGGGATGTGCATACACACAGTCACACTAACCTTGGCCAGATTTTGAGTGTTGAAACATCTGGCAAAAGATCCTATTTCCACAATGTGTCTTTTCCATAGAGATAGGCTTAGAGGGGGCAGAGCTGGAATGCTAGGGAAAGGTTCTGGAATCCTAACTTGGATGTAAGGGTGGGAGAGTGGGGCAGGGGTCAGCCTCTGAAAATAGAAGTAGCTAGAAAATCAGCCTCTTCTTGCCAGGTCCTGAGTGGGGGAGGGGGCTCTGCCAATCTCCCCTGGCATTCTCCTTGTCTGTCCTCTTGGTGGATTTTGTTGTAATTAGACAAGTTGTGACAAATATCCCATTGCTCTCTGGGCTGTAGACTTGTGAGAAGCTCTGCCTGGAAACCCAGCCTCATTCACTTGGAGCCATAATTAGGCAAGAGAACAGTTCATGGGCCTCTGATTCAATAAAGACTCTTTTATGATGTTGGTTTTTCCCAGAAAAATAATACCACTTTGCTCCATTTATTGCATTTGATGTGTAATCATATTAGAGGCAGGCAGCCCAGGGGACTGAAGTTACGTATGTGGAGTTTTTTCACTAAAGTCTGTTAGTGTCTTCAGAGAGAAACAGTGTCTCCAGAAAGAAAGAAAAAAATGACATGGAACATTGTTGAATTTCTTTGAGGATTTTCTCTCTTGTCATTCAAAAGATGTTTTCTCCTTTCATGGTGAGAGGTGACCTAGGAATAAAACCCAGAAAGTGAAACTAATGTGCCTGGCCCTGGGCACTGCCACCCTGTTGTTCTGGGCTGTCACATGTTGCTTACCCCAGCAGTGCATGTGGTCTTCATGTTGCCCCTACACTGTGTCCATATTTGCCCTCTGGGCAACATGTGTGCTGCAGAGGGCCAGAGAAGGTGCCATCGTCCTTTCTGTAAAGTCCTAATGGATCTCTACCAGACCACTGAGCTGCAGGCACCACTGTAGCAGGTGGCTGGGGCAGCTAGCCTTGACTAAATATAGCCTGGAGTTCCCCAGCAGCGTTGGGTTTATCAGCAGGTGTGCCAGGCCCCAGCTGACACTAACTGCACTTCTGTCCCAGGTACGTGGTGTTTGAAGGGTATGCTCTCCCGAGTGCAGACCCCCCCACATCCAACCCCCCCCACTCCTACCATCTACCATCTCCTTTGCCATCTTGTCCCCAGAGCTGTTCTGGTGTTTCCCAATCGGGGAGTAAAATTACTCCCACAGATCTGCCCTGTGCCAGGGTGAGGGGGAAATCACCAATGGAATCAAGAACTTCTTTCCCAATTTGGGGTTTAGAAATCTCAGGCGATGAGGAAATTGCTGGTAGTCATTCGTAGGAGTAGTCTTAAGAAAGAGGGCATGACATTTCAGAATGCTGAAACTGGGTTGCATTAAACAGAAAATCCATTTAATTCCAGAATACTAGGTAAAGCCATCCCCCAACACTCTCTTCAGAAATCCTAGAGCTGTGCAGTTTCTAGGGAATGGTTTGTGTATAATGAAATATTCTTAATGTGGGCTGACAAAATGGATCAGCAGGTAAAGATGCCTACTGCTAAGCCTGAGGACCTGAGTTCAATCTCCAGGACCTATGTGGTGCAAGGAGAGAATGAACTCCTGCAATTTGTTTTTTGCCCTACAGGTGTGTACTTGTGTGTATGTGTGTGCAAGCATGTACACACACACACTAAATTAAAAAAAGAGAAATCTTAATCTACTTTAAGATTGTTTTTGGAAGTTTTACCTTAGGCTTTCTGGACGTTTTACACTTTTGGAAGAAGTCTGTTACATTTTATGTTTTTATTATATTTTGTACCCCTCTTACCCAGGAGTATAATTAGAACATCTGAAACCAGATTATCCAATTAGCACATTTTTTTTCTAATTAGCTTCTAGGATGTTGTGATGAGATAAATCATTTTAAATTTCCAAATGGAACTTTGGCCATAGGGAGGCTCTGAGGAACTACACATGGGAAAAACAAAAATGGGGTCTCTAAAGTTTGAACTCCCACCCACTCCACGGCTCCCAATAAACCCAATCCATCGTACCTGCCCCTCAGCAGCAGTGACCATAAGACAGTTTATTGTTCTTGTCCCATATAAACAGAGTAGGAGAAACTATTCGGTCATGACTGCTTCCTACTCCTGGTAATACTGTGATTTCCTCCACTTTTAGCAATGTTAGGAGCTGTTCTCTGGAGGGAAAAGATGTCTGGTGGTTTGTAGTTGTTTAGTGTGTGCTTACTGAGTGACTTGTAGTTGGCTTTCTTGTGTCTACTTGCAGTGAAGGCCTTTGGGCCAGGCAAGAGTGCTGCCCAGCCAAGGCCAGGAACATGAAGTGAGACACAGTGTCTGCACTTTGTAACTGTTGCAGGCCTACACCCTGTCTCCCAAATCCTGGACTCCACAGAACTTTGAAAACCCAAGTTGCAGCTTTTGTAACTAAATCTTTGGGAAAACTTGACCCAAACCGACCTTAGACTAATAGTCTATATTTATCGTGGGTGTATAAATATTCATAGGTCTCACTGCAGAGGTATTAACACGTTTGATTACAGTTGCTGTCCCACTGGGGTATTGCATAATGTGTGTAGCTTAGGCGTCACGTTCCATTTGAAAACCTGGAAGGTTCACCAGCACATCTGGCCTGTGAGAGCTGGGGTAAGAGAGTTGGGCATAAGGCTTTGTGGCTCTTAGAGCATCCACTTAATTAAGGTGACAACAAGTGATATGCCCAGAGCTGGGCCAGAGAGAGTCTGGCTTTCTAGGGTTCCTTTCTGGCTATAGTAGGAGCCAGCCAGCCCGCAGGCGGGCTGTCCAAATAACTGCACTTCTTCCAGTGTCAGTGGCTGGGCTGTGCCACCTGGCTCTTCTAGCTGCTTTGTCACAGGCCTTAAGAGCAAACTCTGCATGCAGGCTTCGCTTATGTGTCTTCTGTATTTAGTCCAGCCCAGCGCGTGGTGCATGTGAACAACTGTGGCTCAGGAACAAGCAGAAGGTTTTGTTTTGTAAAAGTCCAAATTACAAGTATTTTATGCCATGAGGGCCATCCATATCTTATAACTAAGAAAGTCTCTGCCTTAACCAACGGTTCAACTTAAGATTTCTAAACCTTACAAAATGTGCGGGAATAATACACTATGTGTCCGTCTGGTCTGTCTCATCCAACTCGGAGCATTATATGTGGTAATGTGGGTAGGGCTGGACCACCGAACTGCATCACTCTGCCTTTAGAAGTTTCTTCTTGTTTTAAAGGTCTTTTTTCATTTGTATATGTTAGTGCTTGTGTATGTGTGCCGTGTGTGCACAGGTCAGAAGGGCACATTGGATCTCCTGGAGTGAAGTTACAGGTTGTGAGTTGCCATGTGGGTGCTAGGCAAACCAAACCTGGGTTCTCTTTTTTTATATATATAAATATTGTTTTATTAGTTCAAATTAGGAACAAACTTGTTTCACATGTTGATCCCTTCTCCCTTTCCCTCCCCTCACTCCAATCCCTCCTCCCCCACCCCTGACCTATCCCCCACCCCATCCACCCTCCACTCCCCAGGCAGGGTAGGGCCCTCAACCAGGGCTCCGCAAAGTCCACCACCTCATCCTGGGCTGGGCCTGGGCCCTTCCCCATGTGTCCAGGGCAAGAGTGCATCCCTTCACGTGGGATGGGCTCTCAAAGTCCCTTCTTACACCAAGGAAAAATACTAATCCACTACCAGGGGCCCCCCTGGAGTGCAGAGGCCTCCTCATTGACATTCATGTCCAGGGGTCTGGATCAGTCCTGTACTGGCCTCCCAGACTGCATCTGGGGTCGATGTGCTCCCCCTTGTTCAGGCCAGCTGTTTCTGTGGGTTTCTCCAACCTGGTACCGACCCCTTCGATCTTCATTCCTCCCTCTCTTCAACTAAGTTCCAGAGTTCAGAGTATATCTGTGGATGTCTGCCTCTGCTTCCATCAGCCACTGGATGAGGGCTCTTGGTATGGGACAGGTCGGCAAAGCGGGTTCTTTTAAGAGCATCAAGTGCTCTTAACTTCCGAGCCATCTCTGCAGCCCCGCCTTTAGACTTTCGACCTTTTCCTGGGCTAGCAACATGCAGTGTGAGTCTCTGTCACAATGTTGGACAGTGGCCGTGAGCTGTAGCTTCCAGCTAGCCCCATAATCTCAAAGAGAAAACAGCCCATCTTCTGCAGTGTGGCACTCACATTTCGTCTTATGATGCCCTCCACTTTGGATTGACAGGGGATGGCATGAGCCCATGAAAATTGAGGAACGTCTCTAGTCTGTTCTGTTATTGTAGCCTGACAGCAGCCATAGAGAATTTGTCAGTGAATGAGCACACCTATGTTCTACTAGCACTTTCTAGAAACAGATGGCTCAGTGGGTGAAGCCCTTTTGTGCCATTTGGATCCATGTAAAGGCTCAACAGAGTTTTACATCTATCCACAATGCACTGACTGGTCTGGAAACATAAGTGACCTGCCCTGGGCTTGGAAGCAGATGTATGTATTTATATGGAAAGTACATCTAGGCCCAGTTTCAGCTGTGCTGGAGGGGCGGGGGCACTTGGTCTCCACCCTCTGGGCCCTGAGCTGTGTGTGCCCCATGGTGTTCCAGCCATCAGCACAGGCCAGACAGCGCTGCTGCTGGGGGAGCTAAGGAGGAGCCAAGGCTCTGAAAGTGAGTGTTCTTACCAAAAGAATTTCTGGCAGAGAGCGATTGGTTATCGTAAAGCCAGCGGCTCTGATGGATGGCTTTTAGATCTCCTGGCTTGTTCATCAGAGACCAGAAAGGCCAAAAAGGCACTTCACTGCAGCCCATGATGAAATCCAGCAATGCCTCTGACCCCCTGGCCCCCACCCCTCCACAGCCTGCTGGCCTGGAACTGACTCATGAGGATTGTTGAAAGGAGGACCAAACCCTGCAGGCAACTGGCCCCTGACCTGCAAACCTGGCCTCTGTAGGGCCAGCCCTTGCCCCAGTGGCTTCTCTCTGTAGGACAGGTTTCCCCGATGACTCCTTGGGCCTGGCGCCCTCTCCCTGGACCACTTTCTAGCCAGGGTGGGGCTAGTACATAGCTTTCCTTCGACATCGAATTCCAAACAAGGGCTGATATCTAGTTGGCTTTTCATTCCCTTCTATCATGGTTTTGTAGGTGACTGGCTATTTTAGGGATTCTCTTTGAAGGCACTTCCCCTTCTTTCAGCTCCCTGGTAAGCTTTGGGTGGATTGTCAGCCTCAGAAGAAAGGCATGGGCCCACTCAGTCATGAATGTGTGCCCAGCATGGGCCTGCACAGAGTGAGGACTCTGGGAAAGCTAGTGGCAATGGGTGGGGTGGACAGAGTTTGGTAGTGGCAAAGCTAGGCCTAGAATTGTCACCTAGGATAGCAGAGAGGTGTTCCTCTGACCATTGCCAGGGGTCAGACCCTGCCTTAGTTTTGAGCACTGCACCAGAATGGTAAGGAGTCCCAAGAGTTGTAAGGGCGACTGTTGCCAATGAGGATTCCAGGCATCCTCATGAGATAGTGACGAAGGTGCTTCTGGGACCATTTTCAGATGGGGTGGACCAGCAGGTGAGGCCCGGGAGTCCAGAAAGGTCACTCAGAAAAGGTGAGTTAAGCCTTGAAGCACAGAGCAGGAATGGCAATGAGGGCTGGTCTTGACCAAACCATTTCAGTGAGGGCATGATTCTGAACCCTTTACACAAATCTTTTGTGTGTGTGTGTGTGTGGGGGGGGGTCCTCCTCCAGACAACCTGTGAGAGGAGCAGACACAAGTCTCACAAACTCAAACCAGAAGCCATCCTAGGCTTATGTGGTTAGTAGGTGAGGTAGCAGGTGGCCCAGGCAGGCTGCAGGAGCTATGGAGATGGGCTTCTTAGCAGACAAAACATGACAGGGTCATGTTCAGAGCTATAGATGACTTGGATCCTAGTGTTTGGGGACCATTTGGGGGTTTTGATTTACTAATGGCGTGTATGGTTGTGACCTTGATCAGGGCAGGAAGCTCTGAGCAGGTGTTAGGTACAGTTAGGCAAGACAGGAGCTGGGTTCACTTCTGTATGAGAAGAGAGGGACCTGGAGCATGGGAAGAAGGTATATTGTCAGTGCCTGGGACACAGTAGGGCACACCTGACCCCTATCCCCAATCCTCTTAGCGGGTATGAATTCTCACAGTTCACCCAGCCTTGGCATAGAGTGGAGTGTACTTGGTGAGCCTGCCAATCACTCTGTCTGCTCTGGTTCTTTCTAACCTCACATTGCCCTGCAAAGTAAGGCTTATTATTATTTGCAGATAATACAAAGGACAGCCAGGCAGCAAAATGATTTACAGTCACACATTGAGGAAGACGTGACTTTGGGTCTCTGTCTTCGTCAGGGACGCGCTTTTTACCATTATGGGGCATAGTGTTCTGAAAGTGTCCTGTATGCCAGACAGAACTTAGCTGGATAAGGTAGACTCCCAGTGGCCAGTGGGGTGGATTCTTGTCTTGCTGGGAACCTGGGTAGAATGGCCTGCACCAGGAACCAAGTGTCCCATGAATGAATGGCATTCAGTGAAAGACCAGGCACTGTGGAGTGGGGTCTGTTTGGACCTTCCAGGTTTACAGCCTGGTCCTGGGAATTAACCCTTGGTTTCGAGGTCGCTCACCCAGACCTGAAACAGGAGGAACATCCTGTTTAAAGAGCATCCTAAATAAGACCCCAATTCTGGAAGATTTTTAAATTTTCTGATGTGTATAGTAGGAGAGAGAGTTTGAGCATACACACACACATGCTTGCTTGCAGAGGACAGTTTCCAGTAGTGTGTTCTCTCCTTCCATTGTGGGTTCTGAACATTGAATTTAGATCACCAGGCTTGTGTTCCGAGTGGGCTTACCTGCTGAGCCATCTTACTGGCCCTGAAAGGTGTTTTGGTTTTATTTCCGTTTTCCTACAAGGGGGGAAAAAAAAAGTTACTGGCTTTTTCTTTTTGCCACTTTCTGCCACCCTTTCAAAGCCTACAATTCCCTACTTAGTCAGCTTGGTGGTTTAAACCTAAAAACGTGTGGAACATTTCAGAAGTCTGTCTTTGCCCATGTTTTAGTAGAAAGGCATAGGGTAGATCTATCTTCATACACAGGCCCACCTGAAGCTGTGTGTAAAAGGTAGGGCAGGGTGCAGCAGAGAAGCCAGAGGGCTAACCTGCACTTCCTACCCCCCCCCACACACACACACATTCTGAAGTCATCCACTTGTGGTGTTACTCAGTTATGGACAATGTGTGCCTGATTGCAGTCCTGAGTCAGTGATCGAGAAGTTACCTTGTCTCCTTTTTAAATTATGTGTGTGCAGGTATGCATGCCTGGTGGCAAGGAGGATCCCTCAGAGCTGGAGTTACAGGCTACAGCCTGTGGGACATCTGACTTGTTACATGGATGCCGGTCTCTGAACTCTAGTCCTCATGATTGCACAGCAAGCACTGATTAACCTGACTCTCCAGCCCCTGGTTTGGGGGTTTGATTTTAAGACAGGTTGGTGTCCAGCTCACTATGTAGCCAAGGCTGACCTTGAACTCTTACTGCACCTGCGTCACCATGCCTGGCTTGTAGTCTTTGGTACCCTTGGTCAGAGAGCTGTTAGAAAAGTAGGGCAGAGCTCAGCTGCCATGCTCAGGCTCACACCTGTATATTGGTCTTCCACAGTACTGGCTCCAGGGTTCTGGGCTGGTTTTCTTCTTACCTGAATGAGGGCTGGCCTCAGCAGGGCCCTGTCGTGAATAGGCTAGACGCCCCTCATCCTGAGACCCTCACTTGACCTCAGAACCAGTTGCAGCAGAGTGGATGGATCCACGTCCCCCCTGTGAGATGTTGGATCCCTGTGGCAGAGTACACTAACTGGGTTCTGGATTGATTGATTGGGGACAGTGGACTAGGGTTGGGTAAGGGACCAATGAATGTCTCTACGTCTCCTCACCTGGGCCAACTGGATGACCAGTCACCTTACTTGACGCATGTTCAAGGACAGCAAGAAAAATGAGGGACTTTCAGGGGCAGCTGTGTTTTCTGACTCAGTCATAATGCCCCTAAAAATCCTTATTGTTCTTGCAGTGTGCATCAGGCAGCTGTGGGCCAATCCAGGCCTTGCCCACCTGGCCCTTCTAGGCTGGAAGGAATTTGTGTTGTCAGATTGGAACATACCCTCTACCCAAAATGAGGGATGAGCACATGCTGGTTGAAACAGTTCATGTGGCGCATACATGTTTATTTTTTGGGGGGTGGGTGGCATGGGGGTGGGGAGGGCTGGGGGACATTCCCGGGTTTCCCTGTTTCATATGAGGTAAAGGTTGTTGGGTTAAGGGGTAGTTGTCTTACAGGATCCAACCCCTCTGCTGTTTCCTGAGAAGTGGTGCAGGTACCTGGGCAGAAACTTTTTTTTTTTAAAGTCTCAAGTGAAGAGACTAAGAGCCAGTGGCTATGTTGATCTAGGCATTTCTCTGCTGCTGTGACCCCAGAACTTGCTTCTTCTTAGGTGGACATTCTCTATCCCCGTTACTGCAGACACCAGCTCCATGTTCAGCCGGTGCCTCCACCCTACATATATTTTGACTTGGGGTCCACCTATGAGGGTGGATAGGGGACTGCAATGCAGCATGCATGCCTTTTTTAATCCATTCCATTTTTTAAAAAAATAAAACAGGGTCTCATGGAGCCAAGATTGGCCTTGAACTCCTGATGCTTCTGCCTCCGCCTCCCAAGTACTGAGATCACAGATGCTCTATCACTGCTACTCCAGGCCTTCGAAACAGGAGCCATTTTGTGGCATGCTCCTCTTTCCTACCACCACGGGGCCAGAGAGATGTCACCAAAACTCAAAGCAACAGTCTTGTGTGCCAGCTGAGGTGGCTTGTCCTCAGCTGGACAGATGAATGAGCAATAAGCATCATGGGGCCTGTTACAGAAAGTCACCCAGTATCTCGAGAACTCACGTCAGCAGGGGACAGTCGTCTTCAAGATGCCTTCAGGCCCCCATGAGCCAGCTTGGAAGCACTCATCATCGACAAGATAGTGTTGGTGTATGCTGGACCACACCACGACTGTCCTGCTGGCCCTGGGTCTGAGGGCTCTGTGCCCCCAGCTCTGCTAGAGACTGCTGGCATCTCACTTCCAGGTAAGGGTTAGACAGGATTTACTCTTGCAGTAAATCCTGTGAGTGAGGCTTTAGTGGGCGGAGACTCTCACACTTGGGATGGACAAGGGTGACAGCTGTTCTGTCAGCTCTAACGGCTTTGCTGGCTTTTGCTAAGTTCAGTCACCACCTCTCCCTGAAGCCTCTCTGCCCCAAACCTCCTTGTTCCTTCCCATGGCCCTCATTCTTTCCCAAAGCATTTGCAACAGGACAGGGCTGGGGAGGTGGTTCAGCCAGTAAAGAGCTTGTCACAAATTCCATCCTAAATACCACTGAC
Source organism: Cricetulus griseus (assembly GCF_003668045.3). Taxonomy (NCBI): domain Eukaryota; kingdom Metazoa; phylum Chordata; class Mammalia; order Rodentia; family Cricetidae; genus Cricetulus; species Cricetulus griseus. The sequence goes on from NC_048600.1 coordinate 93,181,963, forward strand.
CTTCGATCTCAGGTGGTGAGGCAGAGGCAGTTCTGAGGGACTAGTCTAGCCAAATCTGGGTTTACTGTGAGACCCTGCCAAAGAATAAGGCATAGAGCGGTTGAGGAAGGTACCTTGAGGTGGACCTCTGGCCTCCACACACATGCTCACAAAGACATCATGTGGGTTTTTGAGTTTTCAGGACAGGAGGGTCCAACTCTGTCGATCACTTACAGAGATCCACCTGCCTCTGCCTTCCAAGTGCTTTCAAATACCATAGACTATTTGAAAACATGAGAGTTGCCCTGGAGTGCTGTCACGAATGAGTCAGAGGGAAGGATGAGGCTCATAAATACTCAAGCCTGAATTGTCTGTTGTGAGCCATGCCTTTCCAGACTTTCCTTCTGGCCCCACCCCGTTAATACAATGGGCACTTTTATTTGTGGGGGAGGGGCACGTGCCATGGTGCAGACATGGGGGTCAGAGGACTTGCCTGCCTGTGGGTCTCCAGGGATCAAACTTAGACCATCAGGTTTGGTGGCAAGTGCCTTTACTTGCTGAGCCATCTTGCTGGTGCCTTTTAAAAATACATTACACTATGTTCTCTTTTTGCCTTCATATGGGTTGCTGGGATTGAACTCAGGTTTGTCAGCCTTACAGGGCAAGCACCTTTGAGCCAGAGGGGAACGTTTTATAGGAGCCAGGCCTCTAATCCAGTGAGCCACAGGCCTGTGCCTTCAGGAGCCTGGATTTCTTTATTTTCCAAGGAGGATATGGATATGCCTGGCCACTGTTGCCTTCCAGTCAGGAACTCAGATCTTGCAGTCTTGCTGGAGGGAGTCTGAAATGAGGTCCTCCGTGAGGCTGTCCTTGACCGATAGCTGTCAGGCTTTTTGACCCTTGACTCACTTAAGACAGTGGTTCTCAATCTTCCTCATGCTGCAACCCTTTAAATACAGTTCCCCATATTGTGGTGACACCGAACCATAAAATTATTTCATTGCTATTTCATAACTATAATCTTGTTACTGTTATAAATCATAATGTAAATAGGCAGGGTATTTGATATGTGGCCCCTAAAGGGGTTGCAACCCACAGGTTGAGATCAGCCAACTTAAGGAGTGTTAAGGACCTGTGACTAGGTGTCTGATAACACAAACTAGATCAGAGTTGTAGGGATCAAGACGAACCCGGGGTGGGTGCCTTGGCTTGCTGTTGGCTTTTTCTTGCATGCCTTTGTGTTCTATTTAACAGCTAGGAGGAACTATCAAGCTACAAGCCCACCAGAGGCAATGGAAGACATTCCCTCCGTCTCTGCCTGGAGAACCCCCTTGGACGATGGGACCACTTGCATCTGGCAGGCGAAGGCCATCAGGATACTTACTGAGGACACAGCAAGGAAATGGCAGAGCCAGGATTCACTGACTCCAAGGTCAGTGACATTTCTGTAACAATAGTGGCGGTATTCATCTTTAGTATATAGGAAACCTAGTTCATCTTTTAATGTGTAAGTTTTAACCTGCATATATGTATGCATGTGTACCACGCAAATGCTGGTGCCCACAGAGGCCAGAAGAGACAGTCAGGTCCCTAGGAACTAGAGTCATAGGTGATTAGAAGCTGCCCAACATGGGTTCTGGGAACTGAACACCTCTTCAGCCCCCTAGTGTAATACTGAATTGCCATCACCTGATCCAGAGGTGTGTGGGAGCAGGTGCCTGACCCACGGGAGGATGGGTCACTTCCATTTACTTCCAGTTGGCAAGAGTACACTGGCCTGGATCCTCAGTTGCTGTTCAGTCTGTTGCACTACCACCAATTCAAGCTTTAGATAGGGCACAGTCAAGTCCCTTTCACAGTCATCTGCTTTCTGGGTGACAATGGTAAGACCTCTCTCGGCCTGCCGCTTCTCTGCTTAGGGCTAGTGTTAGAGGGAAAGCCCCTGCTGCTGGGGTGTCATGGTCTTTGGCACATTGTCCCTCCTTCACTTCCAAGGCAACTGCAGAAGCCCAGCCTGAGGACTAGCTGAGTTGGCCGTCAGTACAGTGAGCTGACCATGGTGCATTGTTAGCTCCAGGAAGTGGTTAGCTATTTTCCAGCAGGTCTGCAGAGCCGGACAGCCAGCCTGCCTTGGAATTGGCGGATGGGAGTCGAGAACACTGCTTTCCTGGAGCCCTTGGGCTCTGGGCCAGGCCCTCAGGCTTCCTTTAGAAGAAGGAGCCCTGATTGAGTGAGCAAGCCATTCTTGCCCAGCTTGGCACACGTCTTCTCTGTCTACCTCATGCCCTTCTCTCCACCCAAGCCTCTTTGCAGCAGAGTGCACATTATTGGCTATGGCATCCATGAATCCTGCTTTCCAGAGGGCAGGAGGGCTGTGCACACCAACACCTCAGTAGAGGAATTGCACCACATGGGCTCCAGCCTGGGTAGTGGGGCTGAGAGGAAGCCCTCAGCTGCCCTGTCGGACCTGGGCTACAAACTCCTGCCACGGTGGAACTAAGAGCTCTGAGCACAGGGCAGCCTTGGGAAGGCTTGCATCCTCTCGGGGCCTGTTGCCCATTTGATAGCTGTAGGAGTGCTCTGTAGACTGTCTATGTTGCATATAGAGCTGACACTGTTGCTGCCTGCCTTTTCCCTTCCAGGAGGACACTTGAGCCGGAACACTGGTCCCTTGGAGAGTAGTTGCACTGCCTGACACTGAGGTCACATGTGGGTCTTCACATGATGGCTGGTGTCTTCTGCCATTGATCCTGCAAGATTATCTTTCCTGACAGTTCTTCTCTGGCCAGTGGCTCTAGATTGAGCTGTAGTCCTTGTCTCTGTCCTAGATCCCTGAGGGTTGGGTCACCAAAGCCCAGCATGTAAGGAGGTCTCCTTCCCCTGGGAGTTTCAAGTTCAGGCAGCTGCAGGGCTCTGCTTTAGGCTGGGGCCTCTGCACAGCTCCCCCTTGCCCTGCCAGATGTCTTGGGGTCAGCTACCCTGCAGCGTTCTGGTGTACCTGACTACTAGAAAAGCAATACTCCCCTGTCACCCTATTTTTTTTTTGTCCTGGAGTTTGGACTCGGGCTTTCAACATACTATGCAAGTGCTCTATCACTGAGCTATATGCCCAGCCCTTTTTTGATTTGAGACAGAATCTTGCTATGTAGTCCAGCTTGGGCTTGAACTCATAATCCTTTTGCCTCCATCTCCCGAGCCCTAGCATTATAGCTGTGCACCACCATGCCCACCTGGATTTCCTGTTTTGACTCCTGTGTCAGGAAAGCAACCCTGGATGGAAGTGAGGCCCATTCCTGATGGCTTGGCCATTGCAGGGCTGTCTAGGAGGAATGCGTAATAGCACAGTGCACAGGATAGGTAGAAGGACGGGTAGCTGTCAGTTTTCCATGGACCTTGTTTCTGTTGATATATTGTTCCTTCAAAGGTCACCCTTTAATTAATCTGTGTCACCAGAGTTCAAGCAGGGGCAGCCACATCCCCTGGCTTTAGAGGAAGGCATGTGTTCCAGGCCTGGGCAAAGACTGCTGAATCCCCCCTCACATCCCCGTGGGACTTCAGCTGCGTCTTTTCATGGGAGTTAAGTTGACAAGATGTCAGCTTGAAATTGCTGGTGGCCAACTTATGCAGCTAAGGATGAAGCCAACAAAGAAGAAAGAAAACACAGATTACGCTGTGTGGACTTGTTCTTGCTACTCAACAAGCCCCTGGATTGAGCCATGCCTGAAGCCAACACTTGGACTAACCTGAATACATGAGCCATTTTTTTTTTTTTCCTCTAAAAGAAACCCATCTTGGATTTGTGTGACAGAATGGCTCCTAGTACAGGCAATGGTTTTCTACCTTTCTCAGAACAGCATTGTTGAGATATTATTTATGTGCAACGAAATTCACCAGTTTTAAGTATACAGTTTCTAGTCTTTTCAGGAACACATACCCATGTAACCATCAGCATTAGACTGGAATCTTACCTGCCCTGAAAAACTCTATCCACCCCCTTGATGGTTAGTCTTTTCTGGTGGTCACACAGTATATGTTAAGTGTCTAGTTTCTCTTAGTGTGTTTTTATGATTAATTCCTCCATGTACATTAGGGTCCATCTACTCCATTGTAGGCTGGACAGCATGACACCCTGTGGGTATTCCACCATTTGTTTATCCATCTGGTATACGATGGCTGATTTTGGTTGGTGTGAATAAAGCTGTTTTGCATGCTCAAATGTCATGTCATGGGTGTATGTTTGCATGTGGACAGCAGGTTCACTCTCCAGTTGAGGAAATGGGTTTGTGAAGGTAGAAGTACTTGTCCGGGGTCACACAACTGGTGCAGGGAACCCAGGGAGGGGTGGTGATGCTGTTGAAGGGCTCTAAAGGGGCTCAGGACCACATGGAGAAGCAGCTCACAGTCTCCTGGTACACAACCACATGGCTGCCAAGAGGAACTGCCAAATGAGCTAGAGCCCGATCTTCACCTGTCACTGGGAAGCTCAGTGTGATTCATTAGTCTCACTGTGAATCCCAGGTCCCAGGGGATGGGAGGTGAACTCTGATTGGATAGATATCCAGAGCCAGAATCGTTTCCCTCCACGGGATTCACAGAGCTCCACCCAAGCTACCCAAGCTCCCAACCCCACCAACTCCCCTCTGAGCCATAGGGAAAAAGACTGGTGCTGCTATTATTCCAGCCACAAACACAAAAACAAAAACCTTTTCCTTTTGGCTGACATCAACAGGTCACAGGTTCCTCCTGCACATCTAGAGGTCAGGCTAATTAATCATTCCAGCTTTGACCCCTTATAGCTGTCACAGCCACAACTCTCTTTTGGTCTCTGCCTAGCTAATCCCTTGGAGTGAAGGAGGTTGTGTCCCTAATCTGTAAACTCACTTGGGTATCTTCTGTGAGATCCTTGTGTCCAACAGTGCCCAAAGTAAAGATCTTTCAGGGTTGTTTGTTTGAGACAGGGTCTCACTATGTAGCTCTGGTTGGTCTGGAACTCACTATGTAGACCAGGCTAGCTTTGAACTCACAGAGATCCTCTTGCCTTTGCCCCTGAGTGCTTGATTTAAAGACATTCACTGTCAGGACCCATTGACCTTTCAGTTTTGTGAGCCAGTTCATCTTCACTTGAGCTAGATTGCCCCTGGGAGAGTCCTGGTTAACGACTCTGGTGCCCTATGGCAACACATGCAGAGACCCATAGGCAAAACCCATGGCTAGCCTACTTTGTGCTACACCCCACATGTGCGTGCTCCAGCTCTGAAGGGAGGGACTGCAAGGGAGACTGAGGCACAGATGTATGACATTTCTGTTGCCTCAGAGCCCCTCAGTTCTGGCTGTCCATCAAGTCCTTGGCTGATTGATCTTGTGTGGCCAAGGACCCTGTGGGACACCCATAGAATCTTTTTTTTTTTTTTAAAGACTTATTACACATACAGTGTTTTGCCTACGTACCAGAGAGGGAACCAGACTTAACTGTAGATGGTTGTGAGCCACCCTGTGGTTGCTGGGAATTGAACTCAGGACCCCTGGAAGAGCAGTCAGTGCTCTTAACCTCTGAGCCATCTCTCCAGCCCTCACCCACAGAATCTTATAACTGAAGGTGACCTGCTGTTTGTTCTGAGTCTGACTCCATTAAGTAGCAGCCCAAGATGTGGAAGGGATCCCAGAAGGTGACCAAAGGGGCCACAGCACAGGCATGACCCAAACATATGATGAGTTACTTGTAGTGGATGAACTTTGAGCAGTGAGAGACACGAGGTAGCCTTAGTGTTCACTCTGTTTGAAAGCCTCGGGTTTCCAGGAAACCCCGGTGGCCTGGCAATGCTGCAAGGCTCCAACAGGGATGGGTGTAAAGAAGACAAGTCAATGAGTGACCTTCTGTGGAGGACATGTTCCTGGTGTGAGGTGGAGAGTGGCTTCTAGGAGTCTGTGGTGGTGAACTGATCTCATGATGTTGTCATGAAGGTTTTCTATCTAGGGCCTCATATATCACTATCTGTTCATATATTCAATTTTACAATTCCCTAGTCATGTGTATACTCCTTGAGTTACCAGGCCTCGGCCTGCCTTCAAGGAGCTTGTGATTTAGCAGTGAGGGGATTGCCAGTTATTTCAGCCAGGTGATTTCAGGTGTTTGGATAACTCTGGTACCCTTCTACAGACCCAATAATTACGCTCGGTCCTAAGCAAGCTGGAGTGAATGCAGCTTATCTGTGGCTGAAGGGAAGGCAGAATGTCAGTGGGTGAGTCCTACTGGGCTCTGGGACTGAGGGAAATACCAACTGTATGGCAGGCTCTGAACTTAGCTTGTACTTGGGAATTTCTGTCACATCTCACTTATGGGGAAATAGGATGAGAGGGGGTAAAACCCTTTCCTGAACAGAAAGGGGATTTGAACCTGCCACTGTCATATTTGAGAGCCTGGAGCGGACAGGGGACCTGCAGGTTGTTGAGCTATCTTAGGTGACATACTCGCATCTGCAGGCTCCCATAGAACTATGTGAATGTCCTCCTTGTTCTTCCCACATCCTCCCTGGAACACAGTGATTTGTGTCCCCAGATGGACTTTGTCTTCACAGCTCCATGTTGCCTTCATCTACATCTCTACATCTAAGACAATTTGCATTTGGTACTAAGGATGAGCCAGTGCTCAAGTCTTACTACCAAGAACATCTCCTTCCATCCCTATAGCATCTATTCTCTCCTCCCAGTGGTAGTTTACCTCTGCTCAGGAGAACTGCTTGTGTGGTGTGTGTGTGTGTGTGTGTGTGTGTGTGTGTGTGTGTGTGTGTGTGTGTGTGTTGGGGTTGAACCCAGGGCCTAACTTGCACATGTTAGGCAAGCACTAAGTTACCCCCAGCCCTTAAATCTGTTTTAAGATAAGGTCGAAGTTGCCCAAGTTTACTTTGACCTTATTCCAAAACCAAGGCAGGCTTTGAACTTGTGATCCTCCTGCCTCAGCCATCTGAATAGCTAAGATTACTAGCCTGCACCACAGGCTTGCTACAGTACACATGTGGAGGTCAGAGGGCAATGTTACGAAGTTGGTTTTCCCCTTCCCCCTTTGTGTGGATTCTGGAAATAAACTCAGGTGGCTAGGCAAGCATCCTCGCAGCTGAGCCACCTCATAGGCCCACAAACTGTTTACTCTTCTCTGGTCCTGGAATATTTTAACCTTCCTGAAAACCAAGTGGTCAATGATCTTACTGAAGCCAATCCTAGTCTAGCCTACCTTGGTTGGTTCAAGGACTAGACATGATCCAAACAGAATATCCCAATTCTTTGTGGATCATAAAGCTGTAAGTGCCAGATTCCAGCTACCAAGTGCCACATGATAGAGCTTGAGAAAATGTGAGCCTGAGGCTACTGCCTGAGACCAGCCCCTCTCTCTCTGTGCTGGCTAGTTTATGTCAACGTGACACAGGCTGAAGTCATTTAAGAGATGGGAGCCTCAAGTGAGAAAAAGCCTCCAGAAGATCAGGCTGTAGAGCAATCTCTAATTAATGATCGATGTGGGAGGGTCCAGTCTACTGTGGGTGGGGCCACCCATGGGTTGGTGGTCCTGGGATTCTATAAGAAAGCAGGCTGAGAAAGCTATGGAAAGCAAGCCAGTAAGCAGAACCCTCTATGGTCTCTGCATCAGCTCCTGCCTCCAGATTCCTCCTCTCTATTTGAGTTCCTGCCCTGACCTCCTTCAGTGATAAACAGTGCTGTGGAATCATAAGCAAACGAACCCTCTCCTCCCCAACTTGACTTTGGTCATGGTGTTTCATCACAGCAATAGAAACCCTAAGACACCCTCTCTGTGGCTGGCTTATGTGGGGCAATGGAGTACCATCCCCATTTACCTTTGAATAATTATCAAGATAATCCAGGAAGGTGCTTTGCAATCAGACAGGACAAAAGAGCTCATGGAGGAAACTAGACTCCTGCTCTATTTCCTTTTCACCCCAGCTTCAGGGAGGACCAACTGTTTCACCTACCTCTTTCTGTATGTGTTCCATGACTCAGGGTGATGCACTTAGCCACCTCTTTCTTGACTTCTAACTTTAGACCAACCTCCAAGGTAAGAAACATGAGAATTTAGCTCACGTATAACCCTACTGTAAGGACTCAGGCATTATGCTGACCTGCCCCTGTCACCTGGCAGAATGCACTCAGGCAGTATCCTGGTCAGCCGAGGGTTCCATGGTTACATAGTCTGCATGCAGGTGTAAAGGACCCCTTTAAAAGACAGACCCCGCCCACTTACACACTCTTTTTCCCTTTCTCTTTCCTGCTGTTCCCCTGGGGCAGACAGGACTTTTCCTATCTCCCTCTTCTCTTTTGTTCTCTATGTCTCTTTGTGTCTGTGTCTCTTTACCTCTCTTCTCATTCCTTCCCCCTCCCTCCCCTTTCTAATAAAACTTATCACTTAAGCTCTGCCTGGCATGTTTGTTCCCCACCTTGGTCAACCTTACCTGCCATGGAATCTGCCGAGGTTCACTACTTGCTTCATTGTAACACCCACTCTGTCCTTCTTTGTTTTTGAGACAGAGTCCCATGCAGCCCGGATGGGCCTTGAACTTGAAATTGAGCTGAGTGGCTCCGAACTCCAGATCCCCTTATCTCTACCCACCGGGGTCACAGTCACATGCTGCTGCCCCGGTGCTATCATGGTCTTTTTCAGCTTCAGAGTCTGAAGTACACCAGGACCTATACCCTGCTTTCTTTCTTTCCTTTGTTTTGATTCACCTTTAGACATGTTTTTGTTTTAAATCTACCCTGCCCTTTTAGAATAAGAACTATGGACCATTCCCTCCAATGACTCTGCTTAATCATAGCCCACCCTTGTCACCTGTCTCAACCCCCACCCCCCCAAAAAAAGTGGCAGGTCCTGCATTCAAGTCTGAGTTCCTAGTTCCCAGATTTAGAGCCTTTTGCTCCACCAGGCTGCCCCAGTGACACAGATGCAATCTACCAAGGAATACAAGCAAACCCAGTATGCTGTGTTTACTGGTGAGGAATCTGCCCACTCTAGGCCACTTACTCCAGGAGACCAATGAGGAAGTTGAGATCTGAAAGTGCCTATTAAACAGAGGTCAGTGCGTTATAGATGGATTCCAACCAATCAATGCAAAATGAGTGAACTCTAATACCAAGTGGGTGTGGTAGCACATACCTGTAATCCCAGCACTTAGAGGCTATGGCAAGAGGATGGAAAGTTTGAGGCCAGCCTGGGTTACAAAGTGAGATCTTGTCTCAAAACAAATACACATACATATGTATGTGTTATATACATATATGTCACATGCATGTATGCATACACACACCGTTATACATACATATTATATATACATATATGTCACATGTATGTGTGTATGCATATACCATTTTCAGTTTTCAATGACTTGAATAACAAAAACCAGTCTCAAAACTTACCAAAAACAAGTCTTACCAAAACAAACACTATAGAGTGCAAACTTGACCCTGACCCAGCCTCTATGCCTAACTGCCCATTTACAGGAGAAGCAGAAGATGAGGGACCCGTTGAACTACACCTCAGGGCAGCAATCAGCAGAGTCCAGACACAGCCAGACACCACAAGACAGGCTAGTTTCTCCCAGTAAATAAACTGAAAGTAAAGACAAAATGAAAAACTCTGAGACGAGAAGAGGCTCGGGAGACGTACTGAGCGGTGGTGATGTGCAGACTTTATTTGGGTCTGAACCTAAACCAACAAAAAGCAATTAGGTTATAAACTGACAGCATCAACCGGCTCTCAGCTAATACTCAGGGTGATTGGATGTTTTAGTGTGATCATGGTGTTGTCACAATGATTCCTGATAGGCTTTTGTCAGGACAGTCCTTGGGGAGACACATACCAAAATATTTATGTATGAGATGATGTCATGCCTGGGATTTATTTCAGAACAGCAGGGAGGATGGATGTAGAGGGAGGAGGAGGGACCACAGAAGGCAGCATGGGCTGAGCGCTGATGACTGACACATTGAGTGGTGAGGACAAGGGGGTTTGCTATACTTTGCCTGGTTTTATGTCTAAGTTTCTTACCTGTTTTCAGTGCTGGGGAATCGAACCTAGGACCTTGCACATTCTAGGAAGTAAGTTTCTATTTTTAAGAAGGACTTTCTAAGCTGCCTGTAGTCCTAGCCCTCAGGGGGTTAGGAAAAAAGATAAGAGTTTGAAGCCAGCATGGGCTACACAACTAGACTCTGTCTCAAAACAAATAAAATAAAAGGAAACTTGTGGCCTGTGGAAGGTATGGGGGGGACACACAGTTGAGGAAGGGCTGCCATGCCTCTAGGCACAGTGACACTGACTTAGGGGTTACCATATTACTCCTTCCTTCCCTGGCCAGGCTGGGCCCTGGAGGTTGCAGTCACTGGTGCCCTGGCTCACATCAAAAGAGAGCTTTCTTAGTGTCTGGATGAGCTCATGGCTCTGGACACTGTAATTGTTGAATAATTTTGGCCCTAGCCCACAGTTTAGGCCCTTCCCTCCCACCCCTCAGGCATGTCCTGGGCCATGTCAGGCCATCTGGCCACCAGCACAGGCTCGAGAAGGTGCAACAGCTGGTGGGAACCATGATGCATTCACAGACACACTTCTCAGAGCCTCCCTGGTGCTGTAATCCAGGGCCAGGCTGGGATCCAATGACCTAGAGGGTCAACAGGGTTCAGTCCCACCTCCCAGGAGCACTTCTTGCAGAAAGGGAGCCCCAAAGACATGAGGGAACCCCAATGTGCTACATGACTTTGGCCTTGGGGGTACCCATCCAACAGGAGGCAGCTCAGTGTCTCTCTATGGGGCACTGTTTACCTTTGGGGAGGAGTAATGCTTTCTGGATAATATTCCTGGACCCCTGCCTATTAGCAACCTCTGTCACAATGGCAACCAAAAAGACTGCTATATGCTTCCAACCATCCCTGACTTGCAGACCACTGTGGGGTTTTAAGAGTTTTGCCACCCTCTATCTTTGTTGCTTGATAACTCAAACCAAGTTGGAGAAGGATAGGACAGAAGCTATGGATGATGTTTTGATTCAGTCTTACAAGAATATGAAAGCACAATGGTTCTTGAAGTGTAATGAAGACTTTACAAGGTGCCCAAGTTCTGGGGACTGAATGAGAGGAGCCAAACATTTCAGTGTGAAAGGATCCCCTCACCTATGGACCCAAAGGCAACCAACAAACCAAAACATGGAGTATTTGGAGAAGTGAGAAATGCTCTGTGGCCCCAGGGTTTGGTGTGGACTGCTCACCTCTTCAGCAGAGCAGAGCATCCACTATGGATGGCAGGACTTAACAAAGCTTTGCAAATGGGGTAGAAACGTGCCTCCCTTCTAAAGGAGTAGGTTTTCCACCCCAGTCCCTGTGGACTGAGAAATCACAGATGCCTATGTGTGAGTCAGAAACTGTCTCACTCCTCCTGGGTCAAATGCAAGGAATGCAACTGAACAGCTGGGGCTTCTTGCCCTGGTGGTGCCCAGTGGGAGAGGGATTTGGACAGTGGCAGTGAAGGAGTGAGCTGCTCAGAGTTCTTAAGCTATATAAGGACACCATGTGCATGCCCATGTGAGCACAGACCCTCCCTTCCTTCTACCCTCCTTCCCTCCCTCACTCCCTTTCTCCCTCCCTTCCACCCTTCCTTCTTTCCTTCCCTTCTTTCAATTGTCAAGACAATTTATGCCAGCTGTTTATGTTGAGCAAATACTAACACATCTATAACCCAATAGATCCGGTGAGGAAAGAAGAAAAATAGTGTCTCCTATGAGCCAGAGTATGAGACAGCTCGAGTGTGTGTGTGAGGATACTGAAGAGCCAGAGCAAAGAACTTATTGGGTGGTTGTCTCAGAGGAGCTAGCTTGAGTCTCCCAAGGGCCTTGGCTACACACACAGCTGTCCTGCCAACAATCTCTCTGTCCTTTAGGAAAGTTTGGGTCTACCGGAGTCTGCCAGGCACCTTCTGCCACATCCTGGCAGATGATAGACAGTGGCTCCTCCGCAGCCAGCAGGCATGTCCAGACTTTTCACTTTTGTGTAGAATGGCCATGATAGTTGGAGTCCTCCAGCTGCACCCTACTACACAATGCCATCTAGATTCCTTCCTGCCTTTTCCAACAAACTCATGGCCTGCTAGAGCAGTCTTAGCTTCCACTCATGACGGGGGGCCGGAGTGGGGAGGTTGGGCTTGGGCTTTTCATAAGCAAAGCTGTAACAAGGACCATAGAAGAGAGGCTGGAGCATGGCAGGGGCTTCTTAGCTCTTCAAGCCAGCTGCCTCTGTGTGGCTCTCACACACAGGTTCTGGGTACGTTCCCTTTCAAGCAAGCTGGAGTGTAGCCCTGGCAGGCCTCACAGGGAGGAAATGCCAGTCGCATTTCTGTAAGCCTGGCTCAGCCTCCCCAGGGACCCTCAGGCAGCCCTAACGTTTCCTCTGAGGCATGCCAGTGGTGTGGGCCTGGCCAGCCAGGGTGGGCCTCTGGCGAGACCTGTGACTCAGGGCTAGTCAGACTGAAGCAGGGTGTCAGCGCTATTCACTGGGCTATAAGGAATCTCACTCTTCTATTTATAGGCAGTGTAACTGCTGGCCCAGCCTAATGGGAGGAAATGGACCAGTACTGCCAGTGCATCAGGAGAATGGGGACAGCAAGTCAGGAACCAAAACTGAGCGAGGCTGTGCACCATCCCTCAGTTGGGCTCTGTAGGAGGAGGGAGACTCCCAGGCTAGCTCTAGTTCCCACTCCAGAGAGGCTAGACCAGGCCAGGACAAGGAGCCCATATGGCCACAGTTGAATAACAGGTAGTAGAAGACATTAGGCAGCTTGGCCACAACCAGTGGTTCTCAACCTCCCTAATTCCTAACCCTTTAATACAGTTCCTCATGTTGTGGTGACTCCCCCAATGATAGAATTGTTTTATTGCTACTTCATAACTGGAATGTAATGTAAATATCTGATATGTGACCCCATGGGGTTCACAACCCACAGGCTGAGAACCATTGTTCTAGACTCTGATGGAGGTGGCTAAATGAAGGAGGCACCCAGTGGCCGGGTAGCCTAGAGAAGTCACTCTATTTGTGTATCGAGTCTAAGTTGCTTTATCTGTCAAAGACCCCGTCCCTTCCAACCTTCCAACAATTAGTCAACTTCTTAGGAAACTCACTAAGATCTGATACCTGTCACACGGAGTCTCTTTCTTTGTTTTACAACTTTTTATGTGTGTATGCACATATGGGCTCCCATGTGTGTGGCAGGTGGGCACAGGTGGTTGTGTATGCATACACATGGATGTTAGGATAAATCTTTCTGCCACCTGCTTGAGTTCTGCCCGCCACATGGGTGGCCAAAATAATACACAGAGACTTATATTAGGTACAAATGCTGCTTGGCCAATGATTAGGATTTCTCATCTGTTAGCTCAGTTTTAATTATCATAAATCTATATAATTTATAAGACTTATCTTATTGGACGCCAGCGGCAAGCGTCCTGTCTTCCCGGGCTCACATGATGACTCTGGAGGAAGAGAGAAGGGAAAGACTTCCTTCTTGCCCTTGTTTATATATGAGTCTCCCTGCTATGTCACTTCCTGCCTGGATCACCACTTCTTTACTACATTTCCCAGAATCCTCCTTGACTCCTAGTCCCGCCTAACTTGCTGCCTCATTGCCCAAACAGTACTTTATTTATCATCCAATAAGACAATCATATACACAGAAGCACTTCCCCCATCACATGGAGGCACATATGTGGGTTCTTGTGTGTGTGGTGCGGAGGGGGGGGCCTGGGGGCACAGGTGGTTGTGTGTACATATACATGGAGGCACATATGTGCCATTTCTATTTCTCAGGAGCCATCCACATGTGTTTGCTTGTTTGAGACAAAGTTTCACCACACAGCCCTGGCTGGCAGGGAACTCATTATGTAGACCAGCCTCACCAGGTAGGCTGGCTGGCTAGTGAGTCCCAGGTGTTTGTCTGTTCCTGCCTCTCCAGTGCTGGGATGGCAACAAGCATGTGCCATCATTCCAAGTATTTCACATGGGTACGGGGTGGGGTGGGGGTAGGGGGGGGGTGGTGGGGGTCAAGCACAGATCTTCATGCTTAAGTGGTAAATGCTTTGCTGACAGTGTATGTATCTCCAGCCCCTCGAACGGCTTGCTAATGTAAGTCCACTTATGCAGAAATCAGAACTAAAGTTCAGCACGGTTACGGCCATGCCTGACTTTGGGCACATGTACCAACATATCCTAAAGATAAGTGTGCAAACATGAACTGCTTGTATGAGGAGTGCTGTGAGGGGCAAGTGCCACCACCTTTGGCTGTTGCTCATTTGATGCCATCGCCTGTAAGAACACTGTCTACACAGCTGGCTTCAGTCCTTATCTGAAGCCTGTGGCTGATGGCTGCTGTGCAGGACCAAGGACTCTTGAGGGAGGGAATCCCATCCCTCCTGTGACTCAAGGCCCCACTTAGAGCCTGGCATGCTGTGGGAGCTCAGCAGAGTCCCTGCCTGGGTGGCCTCAGAGGTTCCTCTTCTCTGAAATGAGTGCTGCTTGTAGCTGGGCTGCTAGGCAAGGAGCCAGGCCGAGGACTCTGGCCTTCTGTCCTCACGCCCTTCTAGTGGACATGATTTCCTAAGTGGCAGACACTTCCAGTTGAAACCGGCCAAGAGCCACACTGGGAAAACTGGAAACCTGACCTCTTCACAGCAGGAAGGTGTGGGAGGAGGCCTGTGTCTTCCTTTGTATTCTCAGTCCCAAGTTCCTGTCTGAGGTACGGAAGTGACTAATGGCGGGGGGTACAGTACCACCCACCGGTCCCCTATTCCTGTCTGCTGACCAAAGGTCAGGGAACCCCTCCCCACTCTGCCATGCCAGCTTCAAGGACTGTTGAAGAACTCTGATACTTGTTCCCAAGCAAGGGAGAAGAGAAGGCAGGCCATGTTGGCAAAGAATCAGGGTTAGCCCAAAGCAGAGTCCTACTGTTGTGACACCTCCCCCAAGAAGGGCCTCTCCCAGCTTTCCCAGGGGTGCCTGCCTTTTACATGTGTGGTCACTCCAGAAGTTACCTTACCTCCCCAGCCACACTCTCATCCTTCCTCTCAACCCCATGCATACCTCTTACTAGGGTGAGCTACCAGCCTCAGGGCCCTTTGAGTCTTGCAAGGTTTGCACACATGACAGTCCCAAATGTATTCTCTTCTACACAGATACCTAGAAGAGCACAAAGGGGGTGTTGTGTGCCTGGGGCTGTCTCTGAATGGCTCCCTGAGTGAAGGAGACTGAGAAACAGACAGTGAAAAGAGAAGAGGGTCCTGAGGGTGAAGGTGAGCACGGAGCTGCTTTGGTGGGTGGCACCCCGGGGTACAGTCATCTACAGCAAAGTGTGATAGTGAACTCTAAGGTGGAGCCAAGAGCTCCAGGCAGAAGGCAGTTTCCATCCCCCCCCACACACACCCCAAGGAAACAGAGATGTTAAGGGAGTGAGGGGACAAACCAGAGGAAGACAGCATAGTCTTGCTGGTGAGAGATGCTATGACTGAACTTGGGAGGGCTGGTGGACAGAGCTCTGATGCAACATTGACTGGCCTTGACACCCTCACCAAGGTCCTCCCATGCTGGAGAGGCTGTCCAGAGAGTGGAGAGGGAGAGCCTTTGAGGTGGGGCCAGAGTTCAGGCCTAGAGACCTTGTTCCCTGCACCTGCTGGAAAGGCATACAAGTGACATCATTTTCAGGTATTCAACACAAGGTAAACAGGGTGGAAAAACACAAGCAGCCGCCCCCTTGATAGCGGCTGCTGGCTGTTAAACAACCCATTTCCTGGGATTTTGCTTTCCTGGAGTAGAATGAGTTGAAAGTGTCCCCTCCTGAGCGCAGGCAGGTCAAGCCTCTGGTTCCCAGGCTGGCTGCAGGGTTGTTGGAGAGTCTGATCAACCCCTATGAGCTTGGTCCGCTGAGGACCAGGAACTGGGCTAGATGGTGTGCCGGGTGGAGACCAGAGCAAGTGTGGACGGGGGTTCTGATGCCAGTGACCAGGTGGGCTTGAGACTTTTGGAGTAGAAGAAAGAAGTGACCAGACAAAGGTGGACGGACATACTCAAACATGAGCTGGGCAAATCCTGGAATCCCAGAAGGCACCTGGGAGACCAGTCCAGTGTGATCCTCGATTCTACAGAACCAAGGCCCAGACAAATCAAATGGCTTCTCTAGAGTCAACAGAGGGAGAAGCAGGAGCTGTTATGAACACAGGCATCCAATGTCAGTGACACATTCTGAGAGATACACTAAGACCCAGAGCGCTTACAAACAGAGGGATAAAGTAGGCCAGACACAGAAAGACAAATATCAAATGTTTCCTCTCATATGCAGAGTTGATAATGAATATAGATAGAGATGTAAATGAAGATGGGGATGGGGAATGGTGAAATGAAGAGAATGGACAATGGATGTGGATGCATGCGGACATGATCTATACGTACGAAAATTCCACAATGAAACCCACCATTTTGTTCAATGAATATGGAGAAAGAGGATTGAGGCTCAGCAAGATGGTTTTGCAGGTAAAGAGCTTGCTGCCAAGCCTGATGACTGTGGTTCGATCCTGGGGACCCACATGGTAAAAGAGGAGAACTGACTCTTGCAAGTTGTCCTCTGGCCTCCATGCTCTCGCTGTGG